>NC_087062.1:41729602-41803486 GCF_963678635.1 Symsagittifera roscoffensis
CAAGCCAGTTTAACCGAAAATTGGGGTTAAGCATCAAATGGATAAAAAAATTCATATTCCAGTTTTGAAAGACAAAAAGTAAGCAATTTTCTCCTGCCGAAATCACGACTGAAGTAGTTTTTACGCGCTCCTTAGTCACATTTAGACGTTCTTTAGTATTCGATAAAACTTGTCCAATAAGGGACTTTCACCATTTCACTGAGTCATAAGGAACTTTATCACTTTTGAGTTGATTCGTCTCAGCTCATTCGGAGATACGATTTCGCTCCTTCGCATAGTCATAACTAAGAAATGCCAAAAATTAAACTTCGTAGATATATAGATGTGGCTACTTCGAAGCGAGGGTTTCTTCAAATAACTGAGTTAGCTGGGCGGATGACGAAAAAAGACAATTAAATAGGTAGTTACCTATTTCTACCTATTTAATTAAATTTAAATATAGTCACACCTTTACAATGTACTTCTGGTTTTTAATTTTCTTGATCAAAACACAGAAAAATTATCATCTTAAATTTACTGCACTAATAAGAGCTGACTTGTTGTTTTGTCTTTCAAATCCTGTACGTCGACTTGCCTTTTCCTGCCTGATTGTTAGCTGGCTTTAAAAAATCATCTGATAGTAACCATTCATTTCGCTACTGGAAAAAGCACTAGTTTGCTTCAGCATTTGCATATCTTGATGTGCTCAAGAAAAAATTTCCTGAAGTTTTCCGTGGCTGTTACAGGTGTTCATTGATGGTGGGTTCACCGTCTCTCGCACACCTAAGCCTTGATACCTGAATTGTATTATTGCATGTTTCTGTTACACCATTTCTCAGACACGCCACTGTCTGCTATCGTGAACTATAGTTTTTATTTGTTGATGACATGTTGTTAATCCAGAAATAGATTTTTTCACGCTGTAATGTTGTAACGACACATATTTCTGACTGAGTAACAAATAATATTTGTTGTTAACAAGTTGCCAATTGTTTCGACTTTCGTAACGAAATAATTGTGCTCGGGGTGGGTTTTTCAGACAAATTTTTATTTTTTAAGTAGCTATTTTTTAAGAAGTTTTTAAAAATCATTCAAAATAAATTGTTGTCCTGAGCTTAAATTTGAAAAGATACTCACCTGTGATCATTTTTCGTGAAGTTATGGAGGTTTAAAGATTGCCACTTGGTTAATTCGGGACAAGTAACGCGCATTATATTTCGCGCTATTAACGCTTAACAGGATATAAAATGGTTGAAGGAAGCTTATTTGCCATAAGTAATTTGTAACTACTAGGAGCGAAACTTATCTTTTTGTACTTTATATGGCGTGTCGGGCTGATGATTTTCACAAAAAAAAACTCAAATTAGAAAAAAAAATCATTTCATTTTAATACAATGAACTTTTTCATGTTATTACTGCTCCATAGACCTAAGGGCAGACGGAACGTTCGGGGTTTCATTCTGATACGAGCAGCCTGTTAACAATTTGGAGCTAGTAGTTATCTTAAATTACGGTTCGTGCATGAGCTTCGGTCGCTTTTGGCTATTCTTGCAGTTGAATGGTTGGTTTGACTTCCTTATCTGGATTCTACTCTTTTCAATCGCTCCACACTCAGTTAATGCGCTCGCTGTTAGTTTTCATTCCTTATATAGTATAGTGACAATATCACGTAGCTGGGTAAGTAGCATAGAATGCTCCGAACATACTGATTGTAGAACATCGAAAATAACTTTTTAATCTAAATTTCCTGTCAATTGACTTTTAGAAAGCGGAGTTTTTCATGCTGCTATTTTGTAACAACAATGCTGCTGACTCTGTAACAATTAGTAATTGTGGTCAGCAAATTGCTATTTAATAATTTGGAGTTAGTGGTTATCCAGAAGTATCGTTTTTTTTTCCCCATGAGCTTCGGTCGCTTTTGGTTATTCTTGCAGAGAGGAATGGTTGTTTTGACTTTCCTATATGTATTCTACTCTTTTCAATCGTTCCACACTCAGTTAATCCTCTCGCTGCTAGTTTTTATCATTCATATAGTAAAACGACAATACCCAGTTGCTGGGCAAGTAGCACAGAATGTTCCGAACATAATGATTGTAGAGAAAAATCGAAAAACAACTTTCTAATCTTATCTCCCCGCTAAAACGATTGGTAAAAACAGCTGAAATCAAATAATAAAAACAGCAAAAATGTAGGCGATCATTATTTACGCAAAATGTCTAATTTAGGCTGAAAGTCAAAAAAAATTACTCACAGGTTTTTCTCAACACCAAGACCTTTGAAATGGTACCACACTAGAGGCCAGCTAAAGCTGGAAAAACCAGTCTGATAATTTGTTGTACTGATTCCGAAGGACAAGGGTAATTTCACAAACTGGGCTTCACCCAAAACTTTAGTTGGTACTCTTAAAAAATAACAAAGAGTGAATTTTTTTGAACTCGATTTGGCAGGATAACCTTCGAGAAAATCAAGAAATTAAAAAAGGTCAAAAAATCAAAAAACGAATTTTCAGAGTCTTAAGTTTTTTGCAAAAAAATAAGCTTGATAATTTGTGCAGCGGAGCTTCTCACAGCCCGTTCTACTCATTGAAACCAAAACCTCAGATTTGGGAGGGTAGCTTTCGAGAAAAGTTTAAAATGTTCAAAAAACAGTCAAAAAATCGAAAATTTGACTTTTACGAGGGTCATAAATTTTTGTGTCAAAAAATTTGGGCGAAACAGTTTGCGCAGGTGAGGTCCACATAAGACTTCCTTTAGATTGAAATTAACATCTCGCATTTGGGAGGGTAGTTTTCGAGAAACGTCAAAAATTTTCAAAAACGGTCAAAAATCGAAAATAATGATTTTTTAAGGACCCTAATTCTTTTGTAGACAAGTGTGGGCGAAGCCGCTAATGCAGGGGTGCTTCACACAACCTGTTCTATCCATTTAAACCAAAATCTCAGATTTGAGAGGGTAGTTTTCGGAAAAACGTTAAGAAATATGGGTTAAAATAGGGATTATGCAGGCACACAGAGGAGTGGGCGCACTTCCCATTGGTACCACTTTTTTGAAAATCGGTAGAGTAGTTTTAAGAAAAAATAAATTTTTGAAACATAACCAACTAACAGTTGGAAAAGACTAATGAACGTAAGGAAAGTAAAAAAAAAACTGACTGTTTTTTCAAGAGCCTTCAACTTTTGAATTTCGAAGAAAAAATAGATGGCCTTAATGCTCTTTGAATTTGTAGAACAATTTATGAACACTTTTTTGCTAAAATGAACTTACTGTGTGATTAATTTCCATTTTCGAAATCAGGATTCGATCACGTTTTTTGTGATCTTTAGACTTTTGCTGTTCGATAGTGGAGTTTGCCTTCCTTTTAACAATGGAAACGAACTGAACTTAAAAAGAAATCACAAGTCAAACCGCGAAAAATCGAAACTGAGCCTGAACAAATTTTAGACTTTTTCCTGAAAAAAAAAACAAAAAAAATCAGCAAGACCTATAAAAGAGTAGTCACTACGTTCATTACTCTTAAAAAAGTGAAAAATTTTTCCAAAGCGTCTCAAAAAAACCCGATCCCATACATGTTCATAATACCTGTTTTTATCAAACAGGAATTTCACTCCTTTGGGTTTCCTTTGATTAAGTCAAATTAAGGAAGAAAAGAACATCCTACACCATAGCTCCTTCCTAATAAAATGGTTGAGCTCAAGTTGAATATCAGGAATCATAACGTTTGCTAATCGCTGTTGTAATAATATAGTAAAAATAAAAATCATGTTAACTCCTTTTCTTCATGGGACATTGTCAAATTTAGTTTATTTTAAGTCATTGTTCCGACCGTTTGAAAAATGCGGAGGAACTTTGTATTCGTGAGAAACTTTGTAATCGGGTGTGTTTCAGTTTTTTCTTTTTCTCAACGCAAAATCAGCAACCACAAATAATCATCGGAGAGAGTTGAGTGATACATCACATAAGAGCCCGTTCGGTCGTTATTAGAACAAAAATTTCCCAGTGACGAGAAAAATCAGTTTGAAGTTTTTGATTTTTCGTCTTAATTCGAGCGAATGAAAAGAGCAAGCGAGCAGGCTTGCAATACCCTATTTTAATGGCTAAAATAAAGCTTACAACAGCTTAATTTAAAAGCCGTAAAAACTTAGTTTTACTTAAGTAAAGTTTTTTTTTGTGTTTTGGCGCGTTTTTGATATCAAAACTTTGAAAATTCTAATAAATGCAGAAAAAAATCGACTTTTTTATTTAAAAAAAAAAATTTCTAGACATTTTTCTATAAAAACTGTTTTTTGCAATTAGCTTTTTTACTATGACTTTTGAATGTGCCTAATCTCTATTTTCTCGTTCAGCTCCTTTTATTCTTGTATTTTTTAAAGATTATGGTCGAAACATTCTGGGCTACTTGCACAGTAACCGGCTATTCTTGTTAAACACAAGGATCTTTCTGGCGAAATTTTAAAATCATACCCAATATCAGTTAAAGGTTGTTCTGTGAAGTTCAAACTGGTGGCTCGCTTATAGCACAGGAAAACCGATTGACCACGAAGCGCGCTAGTATTCAAGTCAGCTGGGAACCCACTCGGCGATACTCTTATACACTCCCATCCTTCAGGAACAGTCTCTCCTTGGGTTGGGAAAATTACTAAAACAGATGCGCAGCTAGAAAAAACCTTCGTTGGTGCAACTTACATCAGCTTTTTCAATTTTATTTGCAAAAAAAATCCAAAACCTGGAAATACGGGTTAAAATTAATTTCACTTTTTGAAACGGCTCAGCACTGATAAAAAAAATCAACATGTTACGTTAGTTACAACGACTATAATAAATCAGGGCTGCTAAGGCAAAGCCATGTACATTTGGTAAGCACCGTACACGCTATAGCAATGATTGGATATTTGACAGGAATCTGACGACTGCTTTCTGTTTCCTCGCTCTCCGTGAACGATTCCGGAAGCCCAATTTCCATGAAATAGTCTGCCACATTATTGTTCGGCTCCCCAAAATTGTCCTTATCAGATTGATGACCGCTCATTGAACTACATTTCTAAAAACATTTGTTGAAAAACTTTCATTATATCTTGGTCAGTTAGGGGTTTCTTTCAGGTTGGTTTGTCATATAGCAGAGTAACATATAACATATGCTTTTCACTTAGCTTATTCAAAAAGAGGTCAATTTAAAAAAGGGCCCTGTCCCTTGAAACAATACACAAGCTACTACATAGGGTCATACAAGCATTATACACAGAGGCGAAGCGGAGATTCGCATCACTTGTGAGATCACAAAAAAGCATTGCAAGCTGGCAGACAGGAAAGAAAAAGAGAGTCAAGTCCAAGGACATGTAACATTCGTCTACTGCAGTCACACATGAGGCTTAAGAAAAATAGGCCCTATAACCATTGGCTCAAGAGTCAGGGACACTATCTCTTGTGTTTTTGTACCTCAAATCAGTCGGAGCCAATTCGGTTCGCTTGTGACATGAGACTACGACCCGTTACAGCTTAAAGGCTACTACTAAAATATCCCCCCACTCTAGAATTAATAACGTCCCCATACTCAGGTCTCTAGATACCCAAAATACATGAACGCCGTTAAAAACCGGGTTGGAACAATCCGTTAAGTTACTTTTTATTAGACAGTGGAACTTTGATCCATTTCAGATGGATCAACCTAAAACTCGCCTTACCTCAACATAACAATTATAAAACACACTCTAGGAATTTAAATTTGTACTCACATAGTAGCACGCTCAAGAAGTGGGAAATAATCCAGTCGGTAGTTAACTCAAGAATTAAATAACGTAACTAAATGAGTCTAATGTTTTATAGTTTTGACAAATGAGAACGAGTTTATACTCTAGACAATATTTTTCTTGTGAACCATTAGGACACTCAAGCTGTCCACCTTTCCACCGAAGGTTCACTCTAGTCCAGTTCCGAATAATACTCCAGTCGCTATAATCCAATTCGAGGGAATGCTCTCGTCTCTGTCACAGATGGGACAGCTCTACTCTCGATTATTATAGTGATGGAAATTGCGAATAGCAATTTCCTACTGCTTTTTCTTACGACTTTCCCGCGCGTGTGTCTCAATTGTTCTGAAATTGTTCTGATTTCTTTTTCTGATTTTCAGTTCTCGCGAGAAAATCGTGCATGACAGGTTCCATTCGAAATTTTGAAAAATTAAATTTCACTCCAAAATCAAGTGTTTTTTGCTCCTCTCAAGGTCAAACTTCCAAATATGACCGACTGGCACATACTCCCCGGACTCGAGATCGATGTCCTCATCGCGTGCTGTCTTCTGCCAGTGAGTCCCAGAAAACCGAGTGTTACTCAAGATACAGTGCCAGTGGTCATTTACAGAAGTTTGCAGCAGATTTAAGCTTATCTACACCCCAAAATTCACAGCCATTTAAAATTTTCACACTATTGCTAAACAGCAACCAAAATCTGCATACACCTGCACCCTTGAATTTTCGCTTTTCAAGCCAATCATTTTAAAATCTCTTTTGTCCTATTCAATCAGGAAATTGTCATGCAGCATTTCGATTTATATAATAAATATAGTATATTAGTAACAATATTTGCTTTGTTAAAATTTCTTTTTCGTGAATCCAAGTTTCACTCGGATCCACGCTCAAGCCCCCCTTCCCTCTCAAGACTCAAGATCCATCCGATTTGCCCATTCATCTCGTACTCTTCGCCTTGGAGGTACTGCATCCTGAAGTGCTAGATGCGGCAAACTGTCTCAACAGTTCCTCTTCATCATCGGAACTAATCACAATCTCCTCCCAAGCCTTCAGCTGTTCATAGGCTCGCATCCATTCTCTCTGCTCCTGCAACCTCTTTGCTTGGTTGGGTAGTGCCTTCACCCTAGCTTCTCGGTTCAAGCAAAAGGAGTTGTGCAGGCTCAAGCTCACGTTCTTCGCCAGGTCTTCCTCTAGTATCGACTCCCTCGCTTTGGTATTGTCTCTAGACATCTTACCCACTCTTTTCCATCCTGTCGTGATCGCATTACGATGGGTTAGCAGGGGTCTCTTGAAAGCTTCCGGCCCAATTTCGGCCTGGAACTGTCGATACTCTTTTTGATGTTTTCTCATGTGATCTTTTGTTGTCATGTACAACCAAGACGTCAGTGTCGCCCGAAACCATGGAAAGTACCTCAAGCGACTCCATACGTGCCTGACTTCCGTCGGTATGGCGAATACTTTGCACGCAGTCTCAAACAACTCGAGTCTCCTGCTGTAGTCTATCGCGTATATTGACTCAGCCGTTGGCGTCGTCGCCTCCCGATACTTCGTTATATTCTCTTCTATCCATCTCAGAGCTAACATCGTACTCACTACTAAGAGCGTCACCTTCTGCCGGTGATCCGGTAGTCCGATCGACCGAATCTCTTCCACATCCCACACCAGGCAAAGGTTCTTGTGATCTGGATACCACACCGTTTGTGCCAAACAGTGGCATGGGCATTCCCCATGAGAGATCTCAATGCTCCTGAGATTACGCTCCCCTGAGGCTTCCAAGAGAGGCTCAAGCTCCATCATTTTCTCGTGCATCGTGTCGTTATCCTCCAGGTTCGGAGTACTTCCCACAGGTTTCCCGATCACGTTTTGTCTCTCGTGATCGCTTGTGTTTTCTCTTTCCAACTTCAGAAGATCTTCTCCCCAGATTTCGCTTAAGTCATCTCCCAATTCTTTTGGTACTGTCCCTTTGATTTTTCTCAACAACTTGTGCGAGTGATGCGACATCCGAGCCAACCTCACGCACTTGGGCACTGAGAAGGCCTTGTCCACCAGTATTCTCTGGCCGGACGCTTCCACCATCGCCATGTGTAGCGGGTAGTGACTTCCGCACAAGTTGGCCATCATTGACCCTATCAGCGATTTCGCGTTCAATGGCAAGCCATAAGTTTCGCTCATGGGAAATCCCATTTCCGCCTCAAGACCAACCTTCCAGCTCCGGATGTGTTTTTGAGTCACCTGCAACACCCCGGGCCATGATTCTACGCTCAACGCCGTCACTAAATGATGTTCAGACTCCAGTCTCTCCAGTGCCTGCAGACCACACATTCTCGAGAAGAATCCGAGAGCTGTCGCTATATTCACCGTGGTTCTCGCGTAACATTCCGCTATTATTTGCACTTCACTTTTCTCCCTTTCTGTGATGTCTTCGAACCAAGTGACCAGGTCTTCTTTTTGAAACGACAGTATTCTGACGCATGACCGTCCATCGCAGATGTGCTCTCCGTTCCCACACGTCGAATCCAGACAGCTACCCGGCTCCAATTTCTTTGCTGACCCGGGGTCGCTCGTCCTTTCGCTTGGCTCTTGCATCTGGGGCGTGATTAGCTTATGTAGCACACTCAACTTCGCCAGATCTTCATCTTCCGTTGGTGCTAACCTCACTCGCTCGGTGGTTTCCTCGATTAGACTCGCATGGGGATGTGGACACCAGGAGGGTCTTAGTAGCTTCCATATCACTCCCAAGTTCGTGGTTAACAAGCCATTTCCACCGCCCATGCTCACTTCAACTCTCTTGTTTGAGCGCGGTATGCTTATCACCTCTGGTGTTTTCTCAAGAATCAGGCCCAGGCTCGGCCCCTCTTTTTCCACCGCGTCTATTTCCATTATTCTTTCTGTCCAAAACTTCAGTAGCTCCGCTACCTCATGGTTTCTGTGGGCTCCTCCAGCTTCCGAGTCTAAGAAGGGATTGTAGGCTATTCCCATCACTCCAGACACATATTGGTATTCCCCCTTCTCACTGAGTCTCGAGTACTGTTCTGACGAGGCCAGGTTACGGTGAACATCATGTTCTTCCTCGAACTTCTTATTAGAGAACCTCCGTACCTCGTCCAGCTTTCGATGGTTCTCTAAGGATAGTCTGGAACCATCTTCTTTCTCTATTCCTGTACTCTGATATACGTTCAAGATGATCGTTGAGACTCTTCTCTCCATGGTTTTACTTCCACTTGCTCTCTGGTGGCATGCCAGGATGGTGCTATCAGACATCATTGACATTATCCATCTCAAGAAACATGTGGCATCTTTTCTTCTAGCCAGGCTCAAGCCTGAATTGTCCCTGGCCACGTGTTGCATCAGTGCCTGATACACCTCTAGCTTCTTGCTTCCCAACTTCAGCCTGTCATACGAGGTCAATGTCTCCAACTCTATTCCCACCAGACTCCAGGTGAACATTAATTGTCCCGCAGTTCTAACGAAGGGATTCGCCATTAGTGGCGGTGCTGATGAGGATGTTCTCATCGCCTCTTCAAAATGATCCTTCAACAAACTCTGCCAGGACCTCTTCAGATGACTTGCCATCTCTATCTTATTAACCTCGGCTTTTTGCTGGGTGGCCCAATTGCGTCGCCTGCGAGCTATTCCACTGTCCAACTTCTTCAAGCAGTCCTCCATTTCCTTCAATGTTTCGAGGGCCACCCACCACGTCCGGGAAGTGTTCCTCGTCTTGTTCCTCTCCAATGGATCACTCGTCACTTGTTTGCCCATGTCCTGATGTGCCTTCGAGATCCATTCTTTGCCGATCTCCTTTTCCCCTACCTGTCCGTTCGTTGAACCTCTCTTCACGTTTACCTTCTGAGGCTTGAAGTCTTCTTCTGACGTCGAACTGGCGGAAACCTCTATTTCCTTTTCTACTTCAACTGGTTTCCTGAGCTCCGAGCTGTTCTTGTATGCCGCCCTCTTGCATCGAGCCAAAACGATGGGCGCCGTCTCTCTCAAGTTTCCTTCCGAAACAGCATCCACTGAAGGACTACCCCATCCTTCCACTTCTCTCTTCCTCTTGCGAGTCTTCACATCTCTGCTCGAGGGTGTTGTGGCTATCATCATTGATTCGACCTCTCCATCCACTCCTTCCAACTCTTGCCTCCCCCCTGCTCGAGCCTTAAGGATATTAGTACTTTTAATCATATTACTAGTCCCAACCTTATCCCTTTTTATATCATCAACCATTTTATCCACAGTTTTTTGTTTCAGAGTAGAGCTGTCCTCACATTTCTCTTTTCTAGTCTTCGATCGTGCGTTCCTCAGCTCCACTAGCTTGTTCAGCAGCTCTTTTCTTGCTTTCTCATCCAGGCCCGTTCCTATCAGGAGCGGTTCCCCGAATCTCACTACTGCGTCCCACAGTTCCTTCTTGAACTTGTCCAGCGTCGTCTCGCTGCCCACTTCTTGATTGAATTCTTCCAAGAACTCCTGCCAAGCATCGTCCTTCAGTGATCCCAGGAATATGTCCCTGTTCCCTTCGAAAGTGTTCTTTTCCCTTTCCTCCGAGCTCAAGAGTATCATCCCCATATTGAAGGTCTCACTTGCCAATGGCAATTCCAGATCCTTCCGGGGAGACGGAATCAGGGGTGGTGTGGCAGTATCTGCCCAATTCTCCTCGCTCAAGTCTTTCAACAGCTCTTGAGTGGTGAGCTCCTCCCCTGATGGCCCTGGTTCAGGCGTATTCCCCACTTCCATGTCTTCACCGGCTTCACTGAGAGTTTCATCCATACTCTCCTCTTCTGACTCATGTCTCCTTCTCTCGAGAATTTTCTTAAATCGGTCCTCGACGGGTCCGCTCCTCTTGTCTCCAGGTGTGTCCACGGACAGTGGTGATGGTGTCGTGGAATCCAGCTTTTTGTATTCCGTCAGTGCTACATGCAGTTGACCTGCTGCATCTAGTTCTGTTCCTTCCTGTCTTATTTCCACCTGTTCCAAGCCATAGGGCGCCTTATATTTTCTCGTGGCAAATTTCATGTCGTCCACCAGTGCGACGTGCCCCTCCATCACGATCATCCTGCCATCATCCCATATGGGTAACATGTTCTCAAGTCCCTCCTTCTCAAGAGTTCTCAAGACCTTCCGCACCTCATACCCTGGGGGCTGCGAACCTCTACTCTTTTTCGCTTGCGTCGTCCACGAATTTACCTTCATCTCGCTGGTATGGAAGTAGACCGCCGCCGTGTAGCCAATGAACAGGGGGTCCCAGCCATCAGTGAAATCCTTCTGCATTTCCTCCGTCGTCATCCTCGCCATTATGGAGGGAACTACCAAGGGACTATTCATTCCTAAGGTCATCCTCCTGACTATTGGGAACTCAGGCATGGTGGCCGGGAGGATTTCTTTCTCCATTATGGTCTCCAGCTCCCTCTTCACCAGTGCGAAGCATTCCTTCCAGGCAGGAATTCTCAAGATTTCTCGTCCGTCCGCCGTCAATGGGTTCAAGTTCCAGAATTTGGGATACATTTCAATGGGACCCTCTCGCTTGCCTCCCATTCTACATTGCATTTGCCCCCTGAAGTTGTACACTATCAGCTCGGCATCTTTCACCTTTCCAAAGAGTATCGTGTTGCTCATTCGCCCTCTGAGCACCTCCTGCTGACACCAATTTAACGCCGTCCCATCCAGTATACTGATAAGGCTCAAGTGCGTTACAGAGTGACGATACGTTGTCACCAGGGGATCTGGGAACGCGTACGTCACTGCTGGACCATAAATGCAGGTCACCACCTCCTCTAGGCCCCGGATTATCCCCATTGGGTCCGACCTCATTGCCAGGCATAGGTCCGTCAGCAGAGGCATCCCTCTGTTCGTCTTCTTCCATTCTTCTCTCGAAGTTGGATTCTCATCTTCACCCGTCATGTGCCGATTTTGCATCATGAGGTATTGCACTAGCAACGTCTTCAATCCTGCTGCACACTTGTAGGAGCTGGTTTCAATGCTCGTGTGGACTCTCCCCATAGACAGAGGCTCTCCATATTCCATTAATCGATGAAACGACACCAATTCCCCATGGGTCAAGAGCACTAGTGCCAGGTACCCATCAACTCGAAGTGTCTCCACTCCCCGACTAAACATGTATGCTGGACCCATGTTGAACAAGTATCTGGGGTAGACCAAATACAGGGCCAAGAGCAGGCTGATGGGCATGCCCAGTATCTCCTGCACGAAGGCTCCAAAGATAGTCGCCGTGGTACCGAATACTCCTGCCAAGAATTCCTTCTCCCAGCAAGGACTCAAGAACTTGAGAATCTCGTAATCCCTCCGAGTCTTCAATTCGCCTTTGGCGTGCTCTCTCCAGAACCCTGCGATCGTCACTTCATTGGCGGCCGAGACAAATCTAGCCACCGTCATGTCTCTTACTTCGGCCAGCTCCAGTTGCTTCTCTAGGAAACTCCAGACTTGCTTCACGAGGAGTGGTGCTTCCTCCCTTGTCTTATTCGTGGCGTTCTCCAGCCTTGGTGTCAAAAATGGCCACCAGCCATTCTCTTGAGTCAAACGATATTTCAACGATCCTAATTGCTTTTCCGTCTCGGCCACATTTCTTCTCTCGTTACTGGGACCTCTAGACTTGCTGGTGGAGTTCGTGATCTTCACATCCATACTCCGAAACCACAGGCTGGCCGTTAATTTGCTTATCGCCAGGTGATCGTCCCCGATGACTGGGCTGAACTTGAGCTGCCTGGCAAAGTTCGATATCTCTAGCAAGAGCACCTCGTCTAATACGATCAGGATGTCGGCTTGTCCATAAAAGCCCCTCAGTGCATGAGATATATCCGCCCATGCCGCCGCCAATTCTGACTTGCGAAGCCTCAGGTTCGATGGCTCCAACTCCCGATTGGGGGCTGCCATTAGAATCCGCCATTCACTCCCTTCTGCTATCAGGATCAAGACCGCGTACACGAACTGTAGGGCGGGTGGCATATTCGCGTATCCAGGGGATGTGGTAAACACCACCTTCGTCTTGGACCCGAATCTCGAGACAACATTCTCTTGCACTTCATTCATCGCCGCAAACAACGCTTGAATGGCTTCCCATATCTTCCTCGATGTCGGAATTTCATCGCCCTTTAGTTGCTCAAGAAGTCCCATCGCGTGCAGGTGATCATTCATCCCTGCAAACAACAGCAGCTCAGGTTCGCAGGGCATCTCCGACTTTATTGCCACTACCAGAGTTAACATCTGATTCAATTCAGCTCCTGGCAGAGAGTATATCAAAGTCTCCGGCCAGAACAACTTGGGAGACGTTCCTTCGAAGTCTGATCCCGCCACAATGACTACTCTCGCAGCAGCTGGGTCTGCTCTATCATACACTGCCAGGGTTTTGGCCAGCTGGGTACTCCCACAGGGCTTCCCGTACCTGGGGTCTTCCGCCAATTTCGAGCCTTCGTAAGCGGCATCTGGCAATCCCGTTCCTCCCGGATTGAGTAGCTTGTCTACCACCTTCAACTGTGCCGGGGTTGCCAACCTGATTCTGGCGATGCTAGTTCGGTGCTTGGGAGGTTCTGCTATAAGTCCCGGACTCCCCAGCAGCTTGAGAGGTCTGTAATTAATGGGTCCCATGATCGTTTTTGTGGGAATTCCCGTCAGGTCTGTGGTCTCCATCAACTTCGCTCTCGAGAAGTGCGCCTCATGAGCTTTCAACCAGTCCACGCAATGATGCCTATTCAAGTCCTCGTGTGATACTCGTTCGATCCCCAGGGTTTCCGCCAATTCTTGCCTGCATTCCAAACTCTCTAGATCCAGTTCTTTCACCTTCTCGGGATATCTCAAGCGAGCGGTCTCCATAGACTTATTTTCCCGTTTGCTCTCTGCCACTACCACTGAGGATATCGCCGAGCTTGGAGGTGTTGATGACGTCACCTCCTCAGACTCCATTGGCGTGGCACTCTGCAATCTGGTCTGGCTGCTCCTTGAACTGTCTCTAGTGTCAACTCTCGGTCCCAAGCGACCAGCCAAGGCCCTCGAGGCAAGGAATGGTGGGTTGGGAGGTGGTCCTAAAGTGAATTGGGCTGTCTCCAGCAGGTCCGCCTCTAGCGTGTTTGTGTGTTCCTGGAAGACGTCGTTCAGCCACTCCGCTCCCCTTGGCCTATCGAAATGGATTCCATCTTTTGAGGTGTCTTCAGGGAATCCCTTTTTCTCCATACGTTCTGCTATGTCCAACAGCCTGAGAGGAAGCACACTCTTTCGGTGTATGTCTCGGATCACCTTGTTCAGGCTCCGCACCTTCTGGTTCATCTCTAGGGCGTGCTGATCAAACATCATGTTGTAGGGGACCGTGCATACCGTCAGCAGGATGGGGTCCATCTGGATCCTCAGTTCCTCAAGAAGGCAGCTCATCTTGTCGCACAACCTCGTTACTTTCCTCGCTTCTCCCCTTGACACGTCGTTGGTCCCAACCATCAGGGTCACTGTGTAAACTTTGGTCATCCCTAGCATGTCCAGGGTTGCCAACATCTGTGGCGTGGCAGCTCCAGCGAAACTCAAGACTCCTGTCTGCCAATGTGACCGTATCTGGGTCAACACCCGCACCAGGCTATCCCCTATAATTAGGTGAACTGCACCCTCTGGCACACGAGGTGGCGCTAGATACTCCACCCAGGCTGCGTCATGGAAGCAGTCCCTCCTGGCTCCCTGTTCCGCACTCCAGTCCAGCCGATTGTGCCTGTGGTAGTTCCCTTCTGTATTCTTCTTATAGCTTGCGATCACGACATTCCTGACCGGCTGTTCCCTCCAAGTTGGGGGAAGCTCTGGCCTTGTCGATCTTTCACGACTCTGCTGCTGCAATTTCTCGCCTAGCTCCTTCAGGCGCGATGAGGCGCCGCTCACCTGACTGCCACTCGAGGTCGAGGTTGGGGTATATCCTGGTAACACCACATCCATCAGAGGACGTACAGGTTGTGTCTCTAGGTTGCGCAAGGAAGGCGTCACGTCATTCGGTATCCAGACCTCCAACCCTTCACTCATGTGTTCTCTGGCCTCGCGGTCAAGGTTGAACCGTCCTCTAGCCCTGGGAGCTTCATCCACCTCCATGCGCGACTCTGGCCTCGAGCTGGTCACCACTCGTTCGTTTGACCTGGCTCCCTTCTGTGCGTCAAGCTCGCGTTGTCGCTGTTCTATCCTTTCCAACTCCGACTTCAGTTGATCACGATTCGCGACGTTCTCCCGCACCCTTAGCTCCTGCTGATGTTCAGCCCTTAGCATCTCAAGTAATTTCAACGTCTGATCTCGCTCGTCGACTGCCTGGTCTCTCTCCAGCTGAAGCTTCTCCCTGTCCAGCTTCGCCTGATCCCGATCGAGGTTCGCTTTATTCCTTTCCTTCAGCGCCTTCTCGAGCTCTTTCTTTAGAACCCCCAGATCCGGATATGCCTCGGTCGTCTGTTGCGCTCGCGACATCGACGGCACCTTACTCGAGCTCTGGCCTGTGGATCTTGCTGTTGGTCTCGTCGGTAGCGGGAACTCTCCTGCGCCGTGTTCGGTGTTGTTACTCAGGCCAGGATTTCTTGCCAAGTCAAAGCCCCTTACTCCTCCATCCGCCTTCCAAGATAACCATCTGGTCTGTTCTCGATTTGATATGCCCTCGGTGGTGTAGCCGACCATCAAGACAGCCTCCGTCGCAGACTCCCTGCACTCACCCTGGTCCTCCAACTGGAGGATCGCATTCAGCATCACCGCCATTCTCTCGTCTATCTGGGTGTAGTCCAGGTCCCTCAAGCGTCTGTACAGCTCGTCAAGAGTGGGCTTCTTCAGAGCCGCGGGCACGGAGTTCCAGAATCGGTCTGCCATTCTTTGTAACTTCGGGATGTATATAGGTAGATGTTAACCAGCTCAAGAATTACCTTACCAACTCAAGTATTACCCAATTCAAGAATTCTCTAGAAATGTTCTCTTGCAAGTACTTGCTGTAGATTCGGATTATCGCGTGTTCAATCAAGATTCTCTCTTTCTGTTTCTCGCTTGAGTGTAGTTGGATTTTCAACTTTGTTTTTCAAACTCGATCTGAAAACAGAAAGCTCATTAAAACTTAGCATGTCACGTTCCTAACCTAGAGACCCCCCTTCTACCCATATGGTTAAAATCTTATCATTCTCATATCACTTAAAGCAATTCGATTGGATTTCCCTTAAGAACATGCAGATTCATTTTATGTTTTAGCACCATCAATTCTTTCTTTTAAAATTCAATTGTCATGCCAATCACATCTTAAGATCCCTTTACCTGCGCCGCACCCCAGTACCTAACTCAAGACTCCTCCCTCACACCCGACCTGATACCTCCATGTACCCGACTCAGGCGATGCTCAAGTAGTACTTCTTGTGAAGATGCACCATTATCTCTGTTTCTGCAAAGACCACATGTAGGATCGCATACAATTCCCTCGAGCTCAGTTTGCCCCTGTTTGGGTCGTACACCGGCATCGAGACCTCCACTATTCCTCTTTCAATCATGAAGTCACGTAGTCTTGTCAGTGCCAATATCACGTGTTCGGGATCAATTGTGTTTCTGTCGTTGACTCTCGTTACTAGGAAGCAGAGGTATTTGCCCGGGACTTGTGCCACTGACGGTGGAAGCGCTGCTATGCCTCCCAGTCCTGGCCTCTGTCTGAACAGAAACTCTACGTTCTGGTACTCTCTTTTGAAGTCAGCCTCCAATCTTGATTTGAAACTCATGTCCGCCGTGATGCAGATCGCGCTGGTCCTGTTTGACAGGATGAAGTCGCTATCCGTTATCATGATGTTCTCTGAGTATTCATTGGGTATTTCGAATTTTGTTTTGAAATTCCTTCCTATGGTAGGCTCTGGTTCTTCTTCCTCCAGTTCCAATCCGCTTGTTTCCCTCACTTCCTTGAGCTTCTTTATCATCAAATTTTCGGTGTGGGTAAGTCCTACCCCCACTCCCCGGACAAAAATATTTATCGACGTCCCCGTCGATGTAGTCGGGTCTGAATTGTCCTTAGGGATGTCCAGTGGCCTGTCTGTTGCTGTCCATCCGAAAAGAGGGTCCTCTGTCTTCATGTAATTTGCTGCTGATACATCGATTTGCTGAATGCTTTGTCCTTCGCGGCTCTCGTCTTTGACATCACGCATCCACTCTAGAATCCTCAAGTTCGTGTTCTCCCTCCTTTCTATTTCACTCTGCTCGAGATCCGTCTCCAATTCTGGCGTCGAGTAATCATCCTGCGGATAATGTCCACCATCGTCAATGACCTGCCATTCCTCTTCGGCTTCCAGTTCGCCTGCGCTTAGTAGTTCATCGCCCAACTTGTCTGGCTGTATCTTATCGATCAGGAAGTCATCCCCGTACCTATTGTACCTCATACCTGTTCGTTTACGATTGCCAGTCCTGGTTTCCGGTGGTGTTGGTCGATCCGGCTCCATCCACTTCGGTACCTCGTTTTGCTCTGGGTCGTTCCAGTCTTCTTCTACAAATGAACCTGCATCCGACTCCACTTCTATCTTTTCGTTGTCGTCCAAACTCAAGTTCTCATTACCATCATTTTTCTCTCTAGTGCCTTTCTCATTCACTTCGCACGCTGGTTCCACCACCAGGTACTCAAGACCTTCCATGTCTTTTGGTAGGCACCAGTCCTCCGGGGACGGGACGTGAGGCTTCAGATTTTCGTAATGTGCTGCTCGCCCTGTACTCAAGCGATAGAACCGTCCTTGTTGATGTACTTCCGTAATCATGAACGGTCCTCTCCATTTCTTGAGTAGTTTCTTTGTTCCCTTGGGCGGTATGACATTTTGGAAGACCCACACGTATTGGCCCACTTCGTATGGCTTTGCTCTTAGTATCTTTTCGTCATATTTCTTGCGTTGCCTCATTTGCGCTTGCGCCGTGTTTCTCCGACATAGCTCGTTTAGCTCTTGTTGTCTTTTGATCGCTTCCTTCACGTATGCTTGAGGTGACGTCCTCTTCCCCTCGTACTCCGGGTAGAAGAATGTTTTAGGCATTGCCCTTTCCCTGCCTGTCAACATCATGAAAGGACTGATACCCGTCGTTGAGTGCTGAGTACTATTATAGGCTCCTACTACCTGTGGCAGGTATTTGTCCCAGTCCGTCATGTATCTCGAGCAGTACACCCTGAGCATGTTGACCAGTGTCCTGTTCTGTCTCTCTACCAACCCATTGGTCTGTGGATGATAGGTCGTCGAGTGTGCTTGAGCAATGTGTGATCTCTTCATCAATTCTTTTGTCAAGTCCCCCACAAAGGCCTTGCCGTTGTCCGACTGGAAAGTCATTGGACAACCATACCGCGATATCCAATGCGTTATCAGGTGATCACATGTCTCCTCTGCCGAGGCTGTCTGGCACGGAACCGCTTCCGCCAACTTGGTGAAGTGATCTATTATAACTAGTATTTGGTTATAACCCGACTCCGTCATGCAGATTTTCTGATGGTCTATCTGCACCACTTCATTGAATTCCGAACTCTCGACAGACTTGAGGGGAAACTTCATCTTCCTTGGGTCTTTTACTTGAAGGCATGCTAGGCAGGCATTCACCCATCTCTCGCAAGCTTTTCTCATTCCCGGCCAGTCAAACCTGTGAAGTATCCCTTGTTGTACTTTATCTATCCCCTGGTGGCCCATCTGGTCGTGTGATCTGAAAAGCACCTCCGTTTGGTACAATTGTGGTAGTATGATGAGGTTGTGTTTGTGTAATATTTTTTCCTCATCTCTTCTCTTGCACGCTACCACCCCTTCAGCTGTGTGATAAAGTAAGTCTCTCTTTTCTTTGTAGAACTGGCTCACGATCTTGTAGCTGTCTTCCTCAAGTTCCCCCTTCTCCTTGACTCCCGAATGGATCCATTTGGAGAGGTTACTTGTCATTTTGTCATTCTTCTGGGCCCTTATTAGGTTAGACAGCCTGTATCTCGCCTTAACGTGCTCCTTTAGCGCCATGATCTGTCCATTCATCTCACCAGGGTTGTGGATGTCATCGCTCAGTTTCACACATATCATCCTTTCCACGATTTTCATGTCGTCTTCTGGTACCAGATTCGTTCTGACGTTTGAGTTGCACGATAGTTCCCGTAGTGGTTTTCTTGAAACTGCTATTTTCTCGAGCTCTTCACCACCTCGTACCTCTTGTATTTCCAGATTGTACGTCCCTGAAGATGGATCCGTCTGTAATTCCCTGTCGTGCTGTCTTATCTTCTCTTCCGCCAGTATCATGCATAGACTGTCTTGGTCTTCGCTGCTCTCATCCGAGTCTTCATCCCATTCTTCACGCTCCCCGGACAATTTCCCTTCTCCGGTTTCGTCTTCTTCCATGAATCTGGACCACTCCCCGGACTCTTGATCTAGTCCCAGGTGTTCAACTTCTTCTCTGAATGTTACTTTCTTATCCCTGACTTTTGTCTGCTCCAGAATTTTTTCGGGGATTTTTTCAACTAGTGATCGCACAACTTCCTTGCTATCAGTGATGCTTCCTTTTGAGACGTCAGTATTGTTCACTGTTTCTTCTCTCCGAAGTATGGTTAGTTCCGGTGCCTTCTGACCTTTCCCTTGGATCACGGGCTTGTCATCTGATAGTTTCTCAAGTAACCTCATTAAGTCTTCATCTATTCGGACCGTTCCCTCCTCTACCTGGATGAGATCATAACCTTTTGCCTTGAGTGTTTCCCTCACGATCTTGGACTTGAGCATTATTCCTATCGGAATCCCTCTGCTTTTCTTCAAGATGGTCTTTTCAAGAGGCTCTTTCGGCAATTCGGGATGATCTTCAATCGGTTTGCCTGATTTGTCCAGTCATCTCGTGAGTGGAAGACTGTCGTACGTTTCTTTGTCCATAAAGGAGAAGCCGTCTTTGATCTCAGGTCTGTCCGCCTCTCTTTGTTCTTGCCTCTCGTAGAACTCCGTCTTCTTACTCAAGCTGTCAGCATTTTGATGTTTATCTCGTGTTCTGTGCTCAATTATCATGTTGTATCCATCCAAGCGAACTATCCACCTCCCAATATAGCTCTGGTCCATTGAAAACGTTTTCAGCCAGCTTAGTGCTCGGTTGTCGACTCGCAGCTTGAAGGGCTCACTGCCTAAGTATGCTCTGTATTTTTTGACAAAGGTGACCACCGCGAACATCTCTGCTTTCGGTGCTCCGTACTTCATTTCTGTGTCACTTAGGACCTTGCTCCCGTATGCTATTGGTCTCAAGACTGTCTTCCCATTCCATTCTTGTTCTTGATGGAGAATCCCAGAAATAGCGACTACTGACGCATCCGTGTCTAGCACGTACATCCCCTTCTCAGTCGGCATACCCAGTACTGGTGCCTCACACAGCTCTTTCTTTATTCTCTGGAATGACTCTTCTGCCGCGTTGTTCCACGTGAACTTCTTGCCCTTATGTCTCATTAATTGTTGCATCGGGTATACCTTGTCCGCATAGCCCTTGATGAATTCTCTATAATAGTTGGCGAAACCCAGGAAGCTCATCAGCTGGTGTTCCGTCTTCGGTGATTTCCAGGTTAGGACTGCTTCCACGGCGTCTGGGTCAGGTCTGATACCGTGTTTATCTACCATCCTGCCCAAGTATTTAATCGAGTCCTTGAGTATCTCGCACTTTGATGGTTTACACTTCAGCCCCGATCTTTTCATGCACGCGAACACCTCGTCAAGCCTCTCGATGTGGTCTTCTAGTGCTGGCGTTGCTATTACCACGTCGTCCACGTAGCACATTACCAGGTTGCCGTACTTCTTTGTCACGCCTATCAACGCGTGTGCCATCAGCCGCTGAAACGTGGCTGTTGCATTGCAGAGTCCAAACGGCATCCGTTTCCATTGAAACAGACCCAACTCGCAGGCGAACCCTGTCTTGTCCCTGTCTTGCTTCCTTAATGGTACCTGCCAAAAGGCCGAGCCTAAATCAAGAGTCGTAAAAAATTTCGCATCACCTAACTTCGAGAGGCTCTCATCAATTCTAGGTATGGGATAGGCATCCTTCACCGTGACGGAGTTCAGGTATCGAAAGTCACAACAAAACCTCAACTGGTGGCCTTTCTTTTTGGCCATCACTACTCCACACGCCCACGGTGACTTGGATGGTTCTATCATGTCATACTCTAGTAACGTTTCGATTTCTTTTCTACACGCGTCCGATTTGTGTGGGGTCATGCGCCTCGCCCCCTCCCTGTGTGGTACCGCGTTTTCCTCAAGTTCTATTTCATGTTCAACAAAATTACAACACCCGATATCCGCCTTATGCCTTGAAAAAACCTCCTCGTTCCGCTCTAGTACGTCCTTGATAGCTTCGAGCTGTTCATCTTTCAGTTTGCCCCTTAAATGTTCAATCTCCGGCAGAACCGGTTTATCAGTTTGCATTTCATCTAGTGTGGGTCGCTCTGGAAAGTTCGAACAGCTCGAAAGCCCATCGTCCGTTTCTGACTTAAGTGATTTGATAAGACCTGAAGAATCTTTTATTCTCTGCAATCGTCTCAAGATACAAATTTTGTCCCTGTGATTGGGACAATCAACAACTTCATTTTGTTTTGAGTTTTCAATTGTTTCGTATCGTTTTTTAACTGGTAAAGCATATCCCAGCTTCCTCCCTCTCTGTATCGTGATCGGTATATCAAGGGTATTCAACAAGACACTGACGCAGAGGCCGCTCTTCGTTATCGAAAATGATCTTCCTAAAACAGCAGCGCTTTGACTATTGGGATTTGGAACTATACACACTTGCTTGTTGTCACTTAGTTCATTATAATTTTTCATCCTCAAGCTTACGATTGCCGCTTCATTAGCTTTTAACCTCACTCTCCTACTCAAGAATACCGGTGCTTTGTTTTCATTTGCCATTATTAAATTTACCGGTTTGATTGCGTACCTCCTATCCGGGTTCCGTATCCTGAACATTGCATTATTTAGATCAATCGTTACGTCGAAATTCCTGATGAAGTCTCTGCCCAAAATGAATTGGTCAGATTCATCTAGGTTTTCTACCACGATGAAGCTCATCCACAGGTTACGTTCCCCCAAATTGAGGGCTATTATCGGCGTCCTGCCCAACACCCGAAGGGCCCCTTTGTTTGCAGCTGACAGCCGTATTCTCGAGTCTATCAAGTCACCTTTGTCAAAGCCCATCTTTTCCCATGTTTCGATTGGTATGACGCTCAAGACTGCTCCCGTGTCAAGTAATCCACGTAACTGAGTCTTTTTGCCATTTATGTCTAGCACGTGCCCTGTCACGTCTGCTTCCGTCCCGATGTGCATTGCATCTTCTTCAAGCATGGCACAGTGTCCAATCGATCTTACTTTCAATTCCTCTTTCCCTACATAGATTTGTCCAATTAGGTCTTCGTCGCATGTTATCATCGTCTTGGTATAGATGTTGATTCCATCTATATTTAGCATGACCTCGTGTGGACCATAAGCTTCAGTGTACCTATTATCAACACGTACCGACTTGCTGCCCCCTCTCGTGAGTAGTGCCCTGAGCGCTCTAGAAGTCGTTTGTGGACTTATTCCACTTAAGTAGTCTGCATACACGTCAATGTGCATTATCGTCTGGTCGCTCGGCTCGCTCAAGTTTCTGGTTACCTCGTGTCCGCCCACTGTGATTATCGACATTATTCTTGCTCCGATTTTCGATATTCCAAAAGGTTTACCTGTCACCATTTTCACGGTGTTACAATTCCCGGTCTTCATTGAGCCCGTTCTAGCCTCTGGTATTGAGTTCGATCCGGTTAATGCTTCGTTAAAATTCTGTCTTTCGATCTCCAACTTTAGTCGTTGCTCTATTTCTTTCGCAGCCAGATCTTGTTTCACTTTGGCAATTGCTTCCGTCGCCGCTTTCTCATAATTTATCTCTAGAGAGCTTCCGGCCGCGGACTCTAACGCACCGCTAACATGTGTAACAGCTTTCACTGTCTTCGTCGGCAATTCGGTGTTTGGTGCCCCCAAGTTCCTAGATTCAAACTCGTTTTGCCTGTTCCGCTGATTCTGCACCGCCGCTAATGCCAACTTATGTTTGGGGTGATTCTGGTCCTTGACCGCTTCCCAGAACAAGGGACAATCCATTCTGAAGTGCCCCTCCTGGTTACAGAAGAAGCATCTGGCGCCTATCTTGATGATTAAGCCATTATAGTACTCGTGTTCCTCCATCTGACTCATATCCTCCTCATCCGGTGCATAACCTAGGCTCTTCATGCCTTGTTTGTACGTTGTGCAGTCAGCCACATGATGATCCGCTGACCCGCAGTTCGCGCATGATCTGCGCTTGTCCATATCATCTCTAGGTTTGTACCATGATGACCTCTGGGGTTGGCTTCCCCCTTGCGTGTTCCTGTTTTCAGAATATGAGTACTTCTTAGGTTTCATCAGCATGTATTCTCTTGATTTCTGTCTCATTTCTTCTGGGGTGGGTGCGCTGTCCTTCGACAATGTGTAGTATGTTGCTAACATTGTCCTTAAGTCATCACTTTTCACCCCATCAATGAACTTCGAGGCAATGCTAAAGTTCCGTCTGTTTGTCGACTCCTCTGGGTCACTCCTCCTTCTCAAGCTCTCGAGGTCATCTAGGAACCGATCTATTGACTCGTCGTCCCTCTGCCTTTTCTTTTCAAATCGGATCATCGCTTGGTGACCCTTCATTCCTGACCCGAATCGATTCAGCAATATCTCGAAGATCTTGTCCGCGGTGTCGCGTTCTTCCTCCTTCTTTGCGACCACGCATTTTAATGCCGTTCCTTCCAAGTTGCTCAGTATGGCTGTACATGCTTGTCTTTCGTCACTCAAGTTATCTTGTTCTAGATGTAATCTCATCACTTCCACCCAAGTGTCAATGCATTCATCGGAGTCGTCTTTGAATTCTTTTGGCTTCTTGAATGTCTTTCTTGATTTTCCCTCTCTCCTGTCGCTCGAGTCAGTGTTCCTCGTGGCGAAGGCCTCTAGAGTCCTGTTCATCATCTCCCAAGTGCTGGCCCATGTCATAGCATCCGGTCCTGTGTTGCTGTTAGCTGTTGAATCTCCCGGACCAGTCGTTGTATTCGACGTTCCATTCTTCATTATTGTTTTCGCAGCTGTTGGTGCTCTGTTTATCGCATCCCTGGTTATGGGCAACGGTGTCGATTGTCGTTTGTTCCTTTGTGGTTCTACAAAGTCAACTCTGGTGCCTTGCGTACGATCCGCTGCCGGTCTTTCTTGTGGAGTAGAACCTCTCAAGATTGCATCCAACTTCGCCTGTATTGCACACGAACTCTCGGCCTGACTCTTGCTCATTGTGTCCATTCTCCTTTCCAGGCTTCCTAATTGGCTGTTGACATCATCATATCGGTTCTTCAACTGTTGCATGTCTGTTTTGATGTTCTTTTCTCGTTCTTCATTGGTGGCTTCTACCTTATCTGACATTTCCTTGAGTCTCTCATCTGTTGCCTTAGCTAGGTTAAAATAACTGTCTAGATACTCGTGCTTGTTGTATCTCCTTTTTTATCACCTCTCTGTCTTCTTCACTGTGCTTAAGTCTTTTGTCAATCTGATTTAATTTCGCCAACAAGTCACCCAGCTCAATGGTAGTCTCTTCATGGTCAGCCGTCGGTCTCTCTTCGGCCATAGCCTCTGCTTTAGCTTGTTCCTCTCTTGGATTGGCTTCTGAGGTCTTCGTGCTCACTGTCCCAAATGTTCGTGCTCTTTCTGCTTTTGGTTCTTCAGTCACGTTTTCTTTCGTTTTTATTCCGAACATTATTCCCAATTTTTCCGTAAAAGATGTCCTCTTTACTTGAGAGTCTTATTTCACCGTTTCTTCGGTGTTGCCTATTGCATCTTCCGCGTCATCTATCGGTGAGAACTCTATGGGTTTCTGGTTCGGTTCCTCTGCATTGGGCATTGGAGTTGACTCTGTCGCCATCTTCCTTGTTTCATCCACACTTTGATCGGGTGTCTCTAGATCAATCTCGATGGTGGGTTCTACTCGCTCCCCTTCCGTGCCCTCTTTCGCCCTGTTCTCCGCTGTACTCCTTGTGCTGACCATATTAACTGAAAAGTTCTTCTTCGTTATCTTTGGGCCCGTTGATGTCGTTCCGCGCAGCGATGAATTATATTTCGTGTTTGATCCACTTGACCTTTTTTCGAGCACCGGTACCCTACTCCGCCTCATTATTTCTATTTACAACTGCTTCTATTTACAATTTTATTATATACACGATTCTATTCTAAGGGTAAATAATAAAAAAAACTAAAAAAAAAAAAAATTTTGTGGTAAAATTTTTGTGGTAACAAATTCTGTACAACGTGTTAAAAACCTTATCCAATTCTCTTTCTAAAACCTTCGAAAAATTTCGCTTAATGTGGTCTTAACCGTACCTATTTCGATTTGTCTTATTCTGTCTTAAAACACACTTGTTGTAATTTGACTTCAATTTCTATACCGTCCCAAGAATATTCGTCACTATCACAGTACTCTCCGCTAGTGTCCTAAGACTACTTGTACCAAGGCCACTGTTCCAAGACTACTGTCCCAAGACTAGTGTCCCAAGACTACTGTCCCAAGACTAGTGTCCCAAGGCTAGTGTCCCAAGACTACTGTCCCAAGACTAGTGTCCCAAGGGTAGTGTCCCAAGACCAGTGTCCCAAGGCTAGTGTCCCAAGACTACTGTCCCAAGACTAGTGTCCCAAGGCTAGTGTCCCAAGACTACTGTCCCAAGACTAGTGTCCCAAGGGTAGTGTCCCAAGACCAGTGTCCCAAGGCTGGTGTCCCAAGACTAGTGTCCCAAGACTAGTGTCCCAAGACCCTTGTCCCAAGACCACTGTCCCAAGACCACTGTCCCAAGACCCTGTCCCAAGACCCCTGTCCCAAGACCACTGTCCCAAGACCCCTGTCCCAAGACCCTGTCCCAAGACCACTGTCCCAAGACCCTGTCCCAAGACCCTGTCCCAAGACCCTGTCCCAATACCACTGTCCCAAGACCACTGTCCCAAGACCCTGTCCCAAGACCACTGTCCCAAGACCCTGTCCCAAGACCACTGTCCCAAGACCACTGTCCCAAGACCCTGTCCCAAGACCACTGTCCCAAGACCCTGTCCCAATACTCGTCACGGAGTGTCTTCCTCGTTGTAGGGTCTTCTTGAATCACCGTACCTTGTACCACCACTCAAGCTCTAGTAAAATTTTCCCAAAAACCCTCTCTTAAAAGCCAAATGCTGACCCCCCTCTTCTTTTTGGTTGTTTCTATTTCAATGTAGGTGCGCAGGTATCTTGTGATCACCTGTTCGTATAAAACCAAACACAAATCCTCGCTAAAATGCAACAAAAATCTGAGTAAGAAAAATAATAAAAACAGAAAAATGAGCCCACCTGAAATTCAAAGGTGACCAATGTCTACCTTTCGTCTAAAAAAATGTCTGGTACCTAATTGCCACGCGTTTTCCTCCCCCCACTAGTGATCTTATGGGGTATCACAAAACTGTCTATGTCCGGTCCCCCCTACCAAACCAACCAGCGTACCAGTCTTAACTCGAGTTGAATTTTGGATATTCACCTATTATCACCAACGCGTGTTATGGCTAATGTAACTAAGTCAACGATGTCGATTAATTAGTTACTCTAGTTTCTCCCTTTTTACAATTTGCAACCGCTCACCTCTAGCCTAACCAGTCCCCCTTCTAACCTCCCCCCTTTCTAGCCCCCTTTCTTAAGCCTAAAAATTACTTTAAGCGCCGGGTGCTAAACCTCTCAAGAGAAAACCGTAGACCTGTTTCCAGGCCTGCTCAAGTAAAAACGTTCCTCAAAACTGGGGGATTTCGCTTATCCAATTTTACACTTATCTCCTATAATGTAATGTGGATTCTAACGATACCCGTTCTGCCCAACTTGAGAACTCGAGAATTGCCAGATCCTTCTTGGCTGCTTTCCCCCTCGACTGGTCACCTGTTCCAGTCCAGTCTTCTATTGGTTCAGCTCAAATGTCCCTGAACCACTTTCCCACTCGGCTGGTCACCTCTTCCAGTCAAGTCTCCTATTGGTTCAATTCAAGTGTCCCTGAGCCGCTTTCCCACTCGGCTGGTCACCTCTTCCAGTTAAGTCTCCTATTGGTCCAGCTAAGTTCCAAGCTATCTGAAAACCCTTGACCACGCCCCACTTCGGGCACTTTATTCAGTTTACTGGTTTAAATTGCTAGGTTGATCGAAACGATCGAACTTGTAAAACAGTATGGGTATACTATTTAATTAATATAAAGGTTTGATCCAACTAATCTGGTGTCAAAGTCACTGTCTTTTTTCGTTTTATGGTTTTTGTTCCTTTTTCTATTCTTTTTTGGTTTTTGTTTTGCTTTTTGTCTTTTTGCTCGTGTTTTTGTCCCCCTAGTTGCCCCCTTTACTCGGTTAGCTAAGCCTCGTTTGGAGAGCGTACCAGGAAATTTTCTCGAGTTTTCTTAAAAAGCTATCACGGTACAACCGGAAGGTTTGCACGTTCCTGTCGAACCGTACCGCCGGTACTCTAGAATGGGCATTCAGCCCGAAGCTGTCTCAAGTGGGTTCGACTCCGTAGTCTTGATGTCGTAAACACCCAGGAGCGCCATAAAAACACTATGTAACATTCGTCTACTGCAGTCACACATGAGGCTTAAGAAAAATAGGCCCTATAACCATTGGCTCAAGAGTCAGGGACACTATCTCTTGTGTTTTTGTACCTCAAATCAGTCGGAGCCAATTCGGTTCGCTTGTGACATGAGACTACGACCCGTTACAGCTTAAAGGCTACTACTAAAATATCCCCCCACTCTAGAATTAATAACGTCCCCATACTCAGGTCTCTAGATACCCAAAATACATGAACGCCGTTAAAAACCGGGTTGGAACAATCCGTTAAGTTACTTTTTATTAGACAGTGGAACTTTGATCCATTTCAGATGGATCAACCTAAAACTCGCCTTACCTCAACATAACAATTATAAAACACACTCTAGGAATTTAAATTTGTACTCACATAGTAGCACGCTCAAGAAGTGGGAAATAATCCAGTCGGTAGTTAACTCAAGAATTAAATAACGTAACTAAATGAGTCTAATGTTTTATAGTTTTGACAAATGAGAACGAGTTTATACTCTAGACAATATTTTTCTTGTGAACCATTAGGACACTCAAGCTGTCCACCTTTCCACCGAAGGTTCACTCTAGTCCAGTTCCGAATAATACTCCAGTCGCTATAATCCAATTCGAGGGAATGCTCTCGTCTCTGTCACAGATGGGACAGCTCTACTCTCGATTATTATAGTGATGGAAATTGCGAATAGCAATTTCCTACTGCTTTTTCTTACGACTTTCCCGCGCGTGTGTCTCAATTATTCTGAAATTGTTCTGATTTCTTTTTCTGATTTTCAGTTCTCGCGAGAAAATCGTGCATGACAGGTTCCATTCGAAATTTTGAAAAATTAAATTTCACTCCAAAATCAAGTGTTTTTTGCTCCTCTCAAGGTCAAACTTCCAAATATGACCGACTGGCACAACAACAGAAAAATTTGTTTAAGAAAACACAACAAAAAACTTCGAAATGTTGTCTGGAATGATGTCCTATTTGCGGAAAACACGTCCAGAAACACATTCGACGAAGTTCAATTAATATTCGAAATCAATTTTGAGCAAAAATAAAATTGTCATGAAAACTTTAAATTCTTCACATTCTAAGATCGGATTCCAAGATTTATCAACAGTCGTCCGCTTAACCATTGGCTCAAGGGTCAGGGACAATATCTCTTGTCAGGGGCACTTCATTCTGTCGGAGCAAGTTCGGTTCACATAAGACATGGGACATCAAGATCGTGTTACATCTTAAAGGCTACAACCAAACTACCGGGGGTAGGTCTTTTACCAAACCGACCTTTTACCAGACCACAATGCAATAATTCAATTAAAATATATTTTAAATAAGTGGAAGATTCAAAAAGGAAGCGGTTAGAACAAACAAAACTTTGCTGAGAAACCGTGAAATCATTGTCTTCAACCAGACTAAATGGCGTTATTACATCTGTCAATCAAATTTGTTTAAGGAGTCTGGTAAAAGGTCGGTCTGGTTAAAGGTCGGTCCCCCAAACTACCCCCACTCTAGAAATAAGCACGTCCCAAGGCTGGATCTCTAAATTCCCCAGACACACGACCCCCGTTAAAGCAGAGTTTGAAACTCAATTAAGTACCCTTAGTTTTTATTGGACAGTGGACCTTTGATCTTTTTTAGATAGATCAACCTAAAACCCGCCTTACCTCAACATTACTCTGTATAATACACTCATTACTGTGCATAATACACTCAAGGAAGGTCCATTGAATCAGGGGCACAACTTTAAATTCTTCACATTCTAAGATCGGATTCTAAGATCTATGTAACAGTCGTCCGCTTAACCATTGGCTCAAGGGTCAGGGAAATTATCTCAAGTCAGGGGCACTTCAACCTGTCGGAGAAAGTTCGGTTCGCTTAAGACATGTGACTTCAATATCGTGTTACAGCTTAAAGGCTACAACCAAACTACCGGGGGTAGGTCTTTTACCAAGCCGACCTTTACCAGACCGACCTTTTACCAGACCACAATGCAATAATTCAATTAAAATAAATTTTAAATAAGTGGAAGATTCAAAAAGGAAGAGGTTAGAAAAAACAAAACTTCAGTTGTTTTTCCTTTTTTCTCTGCTCGGAAATTCAGAAAAATAGGACCAAAATCAGTTGTTTTTCCTTTTTCAACTGAAAACAACAAAGAGTGTACAAGCAAAGATTGCCTGAAACCTCCAGGACTGATAAATTCGATTAGATGTGATTTTTGTTCTAGTTGGTATCATATCAGTTGTGTAAATATTTCTCTTAGCGACTCTAAGAAAACCCAATGATTTCAGTGTCTTTTATGCGTTCATATAAAATCTGTTAATAAAGCAAAAATAGGTAATGATTTAGTGCCAGACAATTTTGTTAATACAGCCATCTCAAATGTCCGAGTACTCAAGAGAGTACCAAAAGACTCGCGTGTTCCCTTGGCGGAAAGTCTGTCGGACAAAATAAATGACATCGTCTACAATGTAGAAGATGTTACAAAATGGTTAATTTTTTTAACGTCGTTCTTGTTTTTTATTGGAGCAACCGAAAAAAAGTGGACGCAAACAGACCACAAGCATGAGCTCAGTGATAAATAAAAACTCGAGCAAATGACCTGTCACTTCCAAAACCCCACCCCCAACTTTCAAGCCCGCCTCTGAGTGACCTCGAGCAGAGAATAAAGCTAAAAAGTAGTAATCTCGATGAAGGAAATGTAAATGGAGGAATAAGGCTTGCTGCTTCGGATGACAAAATTGCTCCTTTTTCAACTGATAACTATCAAAAATTGTTGTCTAAGCACCTTCAGCGAGCCAAATTTGCAGCTCCAAATCCAGAGATTTGGATAGTTTTTTCGTAACCGATTTTGACCTATACGAAGCGATAATATCCTTTCCGAACGGATCAGCAGCAGGTCCTGATAAAATAATTCCTCAAATTCTTAAAGATCTTGTTAGTAAGTCAAATGGCAGTGCAGGACTTAATTTTCTGAAATCGTTTTTTAAGCTGATAAACCTCATTGGAGATGGCAAAATAATCGAACCCCTAAGACCTTTTTTTTTGCGGAAAGCTTATCGCCCTCATAAAGATAGAGGGAGGGTTGAGACCGATTGCCATAGGCAACACGCTGAGACGTATCGCGTCTAAATGCACTGGAAGCAAGGCCCTCTCCGAGCGACAAAATTTTTCGGAAACGTACAGGTAGGATGCGGTACCAAACGAGGAGCAGAAATAGCTGCACAGTCGTTTCGAAAGCTAATTGAACGCGACAACAATCCAAAATGCACTGTTGTTTTAAAACTAGATTTTGAGATTGCCTTTAACTCTCTAAATAGAGAAACAATGCTGAATCATGTTTATTCAAACGCCGCGAATTTTATAATTACACCCATTGCGCATATGGTAAACCTAGTTACCTTTTTTACGGAAGCTCTGTCATAATGTTAGAAGACGGAACTCAGCAAGGTAATCCTGAAGCCCCACCCCTTTTGCGGAAACAATTCATACACTAGTCAAACAATTGGAGTCGAAAATTAATATCTGGTATTTAGATGATGGAAATTTAGCCGACGACTATAAGGTAGTACTCCGGGACCTTAAAAACATTCTGAAATTGGTACAAATTTACGGCCTGAGCTTGAACACTGAGAAAGGCGAAATTTGATTTTCGGGACCGACTGCTAGTACACAGTATAATTCAATTTTAACACAATTTTGAAAATTAAGCCCCAAAATAAAAATAAAAACAAGAGAAGAACTCCTCATTTTAGGATCTCCAATCGGCGATCTTTGCCGAAAAGAATTGCTCGACAAAAAAAAATAAGGAGCTTGAAAATCGCGGATGTCATTGACAAACTAGACGCCCATTATGGTTTTTACCTCCTGAAAAATTGCTTTAGCATGCCAAAACTACTATATTTTTTGCGTACGAGCACCTGTTTTTTGCAATGATATTCTGGAACGCTACGACAAATTACTAAGAATTTCGTTATGCAAGGTCACTAACATGAAAATGGATGATAACCAGATTTTACAAGCAGTTTTCCCGGCAGCCAAAGGTGGCTTGGGCGTTTCTTCCGCTCGTCTACTCGCTTTACCCGCTTTCTTAGCCTCAGCAGTAGGAGCAAAAGATGCCTTGAGCAAAATCTTTGCTTTGGAGCATGTGGATGGAACCTATGATGATGAGCTTAAACGGTGGTTTGAAATTGGAAAAATTGAAATGGCTTTGGAAAATGAAATCCAAAAAACAATGGACGGATCCAAATTTTGTTAGCGAAATTGCAGACTTGATTTTACGACTCGGACCAACGGACGTAAAAAAATTCAATGGCGTTCCAAGATAGATTTGGCTCCCAATGGTTGAACGTCATCCCGTGCAAAAATTTAAGGTTAAAACTGTCGAACCAACAACTCAGAATTGCGATCGGACTTCGATTAGGCTCAAAAATATGCGAACGGCATAAATGCGTGTTTGGAAAAGACGTTACCGAGGATCGTTGGCATGGTCTTTTTTGCCTCAAAAATGCAGGGAAATTCTCTGGGCATTCAAACCTGAATGCCCTGATAAAGCAGAGTTTATCTTCTACTCACATTCCCTCTGTTTTAGAACCACGACACCACTACAGGACCGATCAGAAGCGACCAGACGGTTTGACGCTCGTTCCATGGGCTGCTGGTGAGCAGCTCTTGTGGGATTTAACGGTAGTAGACTCCTTAGTTCCTTGTAGGATTAATGCCGGGTATGTTTGTAACCCTTGTACGGCTGCCGCTGATGCGGAAGAGCAACAAATTGACAAGTATAAAGATCTTGTAAATGATGGATATCTTTTTCAACCGCTAGCTTTTGAAATTCAGGGCGCGGCCGGCCCCAGCACAGAAAATTTTTTGAGCAAGTTTTGTAAGAAGCTAAGCATATGCACTGAGGAACCCAGAGCAGGCAGCTTTTTAAAACAGAGAATTTCCCTGGCAATACAGATTGCGAACGCCGCTTGCTTACTCGGAACAAAAAATGACAAAATAACTTTCGACGAAGTTTTTTATTTGTAACACTTGTATATTATATTTTCTCGTATCGAGTTGCGTGTTCTTATTGAAGAAACGTAACCCGTATCAATTTTAATTGAAAAATACTTAAACACTTGTCATCTTCTTTTATGATTATCACTTCCATATCTAGAAAAATCCAAGGATTTTGACTGGAATTCAAGATGAAGGGTTTCATGAGTGTAACCTGGGTTACTATGATATTTTTGACCTTCTGATTTACTCTAATTTTGACAAGGTTTCCAGAATCAAGGAAATAAGATGACTAAGTTAACTCTAGAAATTTTAAGTTATTAGTATAAACTCCAAAATTTTTATTGTTTCGACCATTTGGTTGCTTCATTCGACCTGCCCGTTCAACGGTTTCTTTTGCCCAGCGATGGCCCTCAGGTAGGAGTTCTGGGTTCTTTCTATCAGTAACAAGACAGCTCCACTCGAATGGGTTCTTGTCGGACAAAAAACGAAAGGCAATTTGATTCTACACAGATTTTTTGTCAATTTTTCCGCAATTCTTATTATTTTTTTCTGATATTTTGACTTTTTCATTTCAGTTGCTGCGATAAATTTGAGCACGAAATGGCCAAATTGAATTTTTCTGAAAAACCATTTCAGCCCAAAATCGAAGCAAAACTTCAGGATACGACCGACTGGCATTTACTCCCCAGACTTAAGATCAAGATCGTAATACAGCTTAAAGGCTACAAACAAACTACCGGGGCTAGGTCTTTTACCAGACCGACCTTTTACCAGACCGATCTTTTACCAGACCACAAGGCAATAATTCAATTAAGATAAAATTAAACAAGTGGAAGATTCAAAAAGGAAGCGGATAGAACAAACAAAATTTAGCTGAGAAACCGTGAAATCCCTGTCTTCAACCAGACTAAACGGCGTCATTACATCTGTCAATCAAATTTGTTTATCGAGTCTGGTAAAAGGTCGGTCTGGTAAAAGGTCGGTCCCCCAAACTACCCCCACTATAGAAATAAGCACTTCCCATGGCTAGATCTCTAAATACCTAAGACACACGATTCCCGTTAAAAACAGGGTTTGAAACTCAAGTAAACACCAATAGTTTTTATTGGACAGTGGACCTTTGATTCTTTCCTAAAATGCATCAACCTAAAACTCGCCTTACCTCAGCATCACTGTAAATAGTAAACTCATAACTGTGCATAATACACTCAAGGAATTAAACTCAATGCTCTATTTTTGATAAAGTTTTCAGAATCAAGTAAATAAGATGACTAAGATAACTCTAGAAGTCTTAAGTAATTAATATAAACTCACAAAAATTTATAGTTTCGACCATTTGGTCGCTTCACTCGAGCTGCCCGATCAAGGGTTTCTTTTGTCCAGCGATGGCACTCAGGTAAGAGTTCTCGGTTTTTTCTATCAGTAACAAGACAACTCTACTCGAATGGGTTCTTGTCGGACAAAAAGCGAAAAGCAATTTGATTCTACAATGATTTTTTGTCAAGTTTCCCGCAATTCTTTATAGTTTTTACGGATATTTTGACTTTTTCTTTTCAGTTGCTGCGATAAACTTGAGCACGAAAAGGGCCACTCAAAATTTTCGGAAAAACCATATCAGCCCAAAATCGAAGTAAAACTTCAGGATACGACCGATTGGTCTTTACAACTTGGACTTAAGATCAAGATCGTAATACAGCTTAAAGGCTACAACCAAACAACCGAGGCTTCGTCTTTTACGAAACCGACGTTTTACCAGACCGACCTTTTACCAAACCACAATGCCAAAAAATCAATTAAGATAAACTTAAATAAGTGGAAGATTCAAAAAGAAAGCGGTTAGAGCAAACAAAACTTTGCTGAGAAACCGTGAAATCATTGTCATCAACCAGACTAAACGGCGTCATTACATCTGTCAATCAAATTTGTTAATCGAATCTGGTAAAAGTTCGGTCTGGTAAAAGGTCGGTCCCCTGGCTAGATCTCTAAATACATAAGACACACGACCCCCGTTAAAAACAGTGATTGAAACTCAAGTAAATACCATTAGTTTTTTTGGAGAGTGGAACTTTGATCCTTTTTAGATGGATCAACCTAAAAACCCCCTTACCTCAACATTACTGTGATAATACACTCAAGGAAGTAAATTCATACTCTAGTTTTGACAAGGTTTCCAGAATCAAATAAATAAGATGACCAAGATAACTCTAGAAGTTTAAGTAATTAGTATAAACTCAAAAAATTTTTTATCGTTTCGACCATTTGGTTGCTTCACTCGACCTGCCCGATCAAGGGTTTCTTTTGTCCAGCGATGGCACTCAGGTAAGAGTTCTTTGTTCTTTCTATCAGTTACAAGACGGCTCTACTCGAATGGGTTCTTGTCGGACAAAACTTCAAAAGCAATTTGATTCTACTTTGATTTTTTTTTCAAGTTTTCGAAATTCTCAATATTTTTTTCTGATACTTTGACTTTTTCATTTCAGTTGCTGCGATAAACTTGAGCACGTAATGGCCAACTCGAATTTTTCGGAAAAATCATTTCAGCCCAAAATCGAAGTAAAACTTCAGGATGCGACCGACAGGCATTTACTCCCCAGACTTAAGATCAAGATCGTAATACAGCTTAAAGGCTACAACCAAAGTACCGGGGCTAGGTCTTTTACCGGACAGACCTTTTACCAGACCGATTTTTTATCAGACAACAAGGCAATAATTCAATTGAGATAAACTTAAATAAGTGGAAGATTCGAAAAGGAAGCGGATAGAACAAACAAAACTTTGCTGAGAAACCGTGAAATCCCTGTCTTCAACCAGACTAAATGGCGTCATTACATCTGTCAATCAAATTTGTTTATCGAGTCTGGTAAAAGGTCGGTCTGGTAAAACGTCGGTCCCCCAAACTACCCCCACTCTAGAAATAAGCACGTCCCATGGCTAGATCTCCAAATACCTAAGACACACGATTACCGTTAAAAACAGAGTTGAAACTCAAGTAAACACCATTAGTTTTTTTTGAACAGCGGACCGTTGATCCTTTTTAGATGGATCAACCTAAAACCCGCCTTACCTCAACATTACTGTGTATAATACACTCATTACTGTGCATACTACACTCAAGGAAGTAAATTCAGTTTTCTAATTTTGACAACGACTCCAGAACTAAGTAAATAGGATGACTAAGATAAATCTAGAAGTTTTAGTTAATTAGTATAAACTCAAAAAAGTTTATCGGTTGGACCATTATCTGCTTCACTTGACCTGCCCGATCAAGGGTTTCTTTTGTCCAGCGTGGGCACTCTGGTAAGAGTTCTCGGTTCTTTCTATCAGGAACAAGACAGCTCTACTCGATTGGGTTCTTGTCGGACAAAATTCGAAAAGCATTTTGATTCTACAGTAATTTTTTGTCAAGTTTTGCGCAATTCTTCATAGTTTTTTCTGATAATCTGAGTTTTTCATTTCAGTTGCTGCGATAAACTTGAGCACGAAATGACCAACTCGAATTTTTCGGAAAAACCATATCAGCCCAAAATCGAAGTACAACTTCAGGGTACGACCGACTGGCATTCACTCCCCAGACTTAAGATAGATATACTCACCGCGAATTGTCGTCATGTACGTTTGCCACCAGATTGTTGATTGCGTCTCAAGCTACATTGCCATTGGTCATTTACCTTTTTTACTTCCCCGAAACTCACAGCCAGGTAAAACTATCACTATAGCTAAACAGCAATCAATATCGGCATCCAACTGCACTTTGGACTTTAGCTTTAGAAGCCGTTTAAAACATTTTTTGGTCAACGCGGTCAAAAAACTGTCATGCAAAAATTTTAATTTACAAATGAGATACAGTATATTAGATAACAAAATTTCACAGATTAAAATCTTGTTTTTGTTCCCCCAGATTTCAATACAGTTCAGACTCAAGCCCCAGTTCCTTGTCCCATCTCAAGACTCAAGAATCCTCCCTGAGGACTTGACTTTATTTGACCCCTCTGCCTTCGAGGTACTGGGCCCAGTCATACTCGACATCGTCACTTGCCTCGACAAGTCTTCTCATCATCGGAGCTGATCACAATATCTTCCCATGTTTTCAGTTGCTCTCAAGCCCGCATCCACTCTCTCTGTTTCCTGCAGCCTCTTGAGATGTTTATGCAGCTTCTTCACCTTGGACTCCCTAATCAAACAAAAAGAGTGATGCAGGCTCAAGCTCACAATCTTCGCTAGATATTCCTCTAATTTTGACTCTCTGGCTTTAGTATTACCTCTCGACACCTTGCTAGCCCGTTTCCGTCTATTGGTTATTCCATTGCGATGGGTAAGCAACGGCTTTTTAAGAATTGGAACATTCGTCCGCCGAGAATACAAACCGATAGAAAATAAAATTAGGTTATGAAACGAGTAGTAAAGACTTTGAAACCAGGTTACAAAGTCTTTACTATTTAAGGCTACCGGTCAAAACGCGCAAATTAACAAAGTTAGTTGCAAAAATAAAGAGCTCATGACTGGGTCTCAGTATCCCCGGACCACGAAGTCACTCCTAAAAACAAGGCTACTGCTGAATTATCAAATTTTTCTTTTTTTTTCAGTAGACTAAAATAATCATATCCATTGCAGATGGATCAACACTTTCCCTAAACTCCTAGCTAGCTTCTCAATACCTGAAAAAGAATTTGATGTTATTTAATTCAACTCAGTACACATTAGGAAGCTGAAAGTTGTTTCAAGAACCAGTTTCCAGTCTTTTCCTCAGACCCTTCCGGATTTTATCTCTTCATTTTTGTCGTTTAAAAATTCTAAATTCTTCTGACCTTTTTCTTGCGTCTGGTCTTTCGGCTATTGTCACTGCTCAATCTCCTCCTCCTCTGACATTGACTCTTCACTCCCAATCTCTGTGTCTTTTTACACATCGGTGACCATTCTGACGCTGTTGGAGGCAGTCCTCCAACACCTCTGCTCTTCTACCCTTTGTTAGCAACAAGGTAGAGGTCTACATTAGTTTCCCTATTTCTTCAGAAGCTGTTGTGGAGGCAAAACGTGACATTTCTTTTCCAGATTTTCCTTCAACATTTCTTTTCTTTCTCTCCCGCCACAATCACTTGTTTTCAACCTCCCTTTCGCTGCACTAGTTAGTGCATTCGGATGTGTCTCGAAAGCTCGCTTGAAAGCTTCTGATCCTATGTCTATCTGATACGAACTGTACACTCTGCTGTGCTTTGACAAACGCTTTTTGGCGTTTTGTACAAACATGCAGTCATGTTGACTCTGAACCATGGCATCAGTCATTTTCTTGCCCATAATTTCTTTTCTACCATCGAAATGTTCATGATTTTACACATTGTCTCAAAAAAGAGAGAGTTTAGACAATCAACTTCTTCTAAATGTTCTTTGGTCGGCGCTGCTTGTCGATTGTTCTCTTGAAAATGAGCTTCCAGTCATCTAATCGCCATCATAACTCCAACTATCACTATTGTTACGGGCCGTGATGTGTCTGGTAAACCCATGGAGAGCAGTTCTTCAGAGTCCCAGATCAACACCAGATTACTTCGCCAAGGATACCACCATGTTTGTAGCAAACAACGGCATGGGAACTCCTCATATTTCAAAATGATGCTTCTTCAATTTCGTTTTTCTGACGATTCCAGCCGTGGTTCTACTTCCATCATCACTCGGCGAATTTCGTCACTATCGTCTACTGCATTGTAATCTGTTGCTGTTGATCCTTTCTGCTTGAGCCTTTCAAAGTTCCCACTAGCATATCCCATGAATTTTTTTCCATGTATCGGTTCTAAGTCGTCCTTGGTTTTTCCTTGAACTGCGGCAAAGATGTTACAGAGTAACTGATAAGATTTTTCCGACATTCCGCAAATCTTACACATTTCACTACTGAAAAGGCTAAATCAACTATGGTTGTGCTCTTTTTATCCACTGCTACGAGGTGTGCTGGATATCGGCTTTTGCACATCGGAGCCATCGTCGAGCCTCCTAGGTATCTACCTCCAGACGGTCTGCGATAATTTCACTCTGCCTGATGTTCCTCTCCAGTGATATTGCTTCTCTTCATTATCCGAAAAGCTTCTCTTCAGTTTGTTACACTCCCGAAAACACTTCTACACTGATGGCTGTGACCATCTCATGTTTTTGCTCTAGATACAATAGTGACTCTAAAGAATCAAACACGCTGTAGAACCCTAGTGCAGTCACTAGATTCACTTCAGTTCTTCGATGACAATCTGCGATTAGTTCTGTTTCCGTTTTTGTTTTCATCACTGTATTTCCAAACAGTATCGTCAGTTGCTTATGCTGTCTCGCAAGTGATTTCACGCAGTCAAGATCTCCCCACATATGACCTTTCAGTCCACAGAAATTTGTCCGACAGCTACCAGGTTTGACAGAGTCCTCTGGTCCCAGCCTTCCAACTCTACCCTGTTCTTCCGGTTGCTCCTAGAGGCTGTAGTCATCAAGTGGTAGATGATGTTGAGGTCGCTCAAATTGCAATCTGCATTTAATTCTTTCTGGACATCTTGCGTCGCTCGCAATGTCGAATCAGAACTTGGACTCGGGCACCAAGATGGCTTTAATAACTCCCATCAGGCTCGTTCTCAGTAACTCATCTGAGAATCTAAACCCAAATTCTACTCTGTTGTCAGATTTCGTTATGGAAGGTGCAGTCACATTTTCTTCCAATACAAGCCTCAGCTGCGGAGTAGCATTGTTTCTTACCGTCGATAACAAGCTACATCTAAGCGACACAGCTTGTTCATAATCGAAGTAACAATCACGTATGTCCTCATTGATGAACGGATTATATAATATTCCAACAATTTCCGACACACAGTGGTATGACTTCTTTCTGATCGGTGCACAGTAGTCACTGGACCTCAGCAGTGTCCCCCTCGGTTCTTTCGTGAGCCTAAGCTCCTTATTTGAGAAACTTCGGATTTCTTCGATCTTCTTCGAGGGTTCCAGTTCCACAAGTTCTTTCATGATCACCCGCATTGGCTTGCTTTGGTGAATGCCCAACAGTGCTTGTAAGATCATGGTCTTTGCTAGGTCACTGCCCTCTCTCACCAACTTGGCACAAGTGTTCAAGGCTGGTGCCGACATTTGCTCCAACATGAGCCGGACGAAACAGAGGGCGTCTCTCCGTTTCGCACACGCTACTGCCGCTCCTTCACAAAACATAATGTCTCTCAAACGCGTCATCAAGAGCACTTTCTCTTCTTTCGAACTTTTACCTTCTTCCGAGTCATTCCCGACATACACCAATCGTCAGTCTCGACATACACCAAGCAAGTCTGAGTTGCAGCTTAGTTCGGACGTACGTTATTGCTATTAGAGCATGTATTTTTGGAGTGGTTCGCATTTCGTCTTCAAAATGACTTAGCACTACTGCTCTTTACGGCAAGTTCACCAATTGATCCACCGGTTTCGTGTGCATCTCAGAAAAGACTAACGTTCCATCTGCCTTTTGCTTTATCGTTGTGCCCTGGATCCTTGCTTCCAGGTAGCATTCCATGTTAGAGTTTTCTAGAGTAAATAGGTTCCTGTATTCTATCATTTCCATGTATCCGCCGGCGGGTTCGTCTATCGAGACTTTGTCAGAAGCTGTCAATCGGGTCATACTCTACTGGGATCAGCTGTCCTATGAAGCTTCCTTTTCTGTGGTTCATGGATGATGGTTTGGGGTCCTTGAGGGTACTTTCACCAAATTGGCTGAGTATTTCCATTTCTAGCGTGGTTCCAGTCAGAGTGCGGTCACTCTTCTTGGTTTTATAACTGGCAGATCTCAATCCTGCCATGAGTATGGGTGACAACATCGTTATTTCCATTTCTAGCGTGGCTCCAGTCAGAGTGCGGTCACTCTTCTTGGTTTTATAACTGGCTGACCTCAATCCTGCCATGAGTATGGGTGACAACATCGTTACATCGGTCATCGTTCTGGATGTGTTAGGCAATCTGGCATCGCCTTGCCGATTATCATTGAAATCTTGGACTCGCTTTCGTTTAGCTGAGTAGACGCCTTCTTTGGAGGTTTGGAATCCACTTTTGTCTTTCCAGTTTTTCTTAACGTTACATTGCTCCCCAACTTCATCTTCATGTCGTTGATCTTGTCAATCACCATCTTCGATCGCATTTTAAATTAACCCCAATTACCCAAATTACCCAAATTACCCACTTACCCAAATTACCCCCACTCTAGAAACAAGCACGTCCCGTGGCTAGATCTCTAAATACCTCAGACACACGACCCGAGTTAAAAACAGAGTTTGAAACTCAAGTATATACCATTAGTTTTGATTGGACAGTGGACCTTTGATCATTTTAGATGGATCAACCCAAAACCCGCCTTACCTCATTATTACTGTGTATAATACACTCATTACTGTGCATAATACACTCAAGGAAGTAAACCGAATACTCAAATTTTGACAAGGTTTCCAGAATCAAGTAAATAAGATGACTAAGATAACTCTAGAAATTTTAAGTAATTAGTATAAACTCAAAAAACTTTATCGTTTGGACCATTAGGTTGCTTCACTCGACCTGCCCGATCAAGGGTTTATTTGGTCCAGCAATGGCACCCAGGTAAGAGTTCTCGGTTCTTTCTATCAGAAACAAGACGGCTCTACTCGAATGGGTTCTTCTCGGACAAAATGCAGAGAATAATTTGATTCTAAACTGTTTTTTTATCAAGTTTTCCGCAATTCTTAATAGTTTTTTTCTGATATTCTGACTTTTTCATTTCAGTTGCTGCGATAAACTTGAGCACCAAATGGCCAGCTCGAATTTTTCGGAAAAAAATATTTCAGCTCAAAATCGAAGTAAAACTTCAGGATACCACCGAATGGCATTTACTCCCCAGACTTAAGATCAAGATCATGTTACAGCATAAAGGCTACAACCAAACTACCGGGGCTAGGTCTTATACCAGACCGACTTTTTACAATTTCCATGTATCCGCCGGCGGGTACGTCTATCGAGATCTTATCAGAAGCTGTCAATCGGGTCATACTCCACTGGGATCAGCTGTCCTATGAAGCTTCCTTTTCTGTGGTTCATGGATGATGGTTTGGGGTCCTTGAGGGTCCTCTCACCATATTGGCTGAGTATTTCCATTTCTAGCGTGGCTCCAGTCAGAGTGCGGTCACTCTTCTTGGTTTTATAACTGGCTGACCTCAATCCTGCCATGAGTATGGGTGACAACATCGTTACATCGGTCATCGTTCTGGATGTGTTAGGCAATCTGTCATCGCTTTGCCGATTATCATTGACATCTTCGACTCGCTTTCGCTTAGCTGAGTTGACAGCCTTCTTTGGAGGTTCGGAATCCACTTGTGTCTTGCCAGTTTTTCTTAACGTTACATTGCTCCCCAACTTCATTTTCATGTCGTTGATCTTGTCGATCAACATCTTCGATCGCATTGTTGCTTTTCGAGTCCTGGACAGGTATACCACTTCTGAGTTGCTTTTTTGGTGCGTCATTTTGATCAGAGAGTTTGTCTCACTTTCATCAGTGGCATAACCAATTAGCAATTCACTTATTCTCCTTTCTTATTCGTCCAATTCGTCAAGGATTTGCGCATCAGTGGTCTGTTGAGACTACTGTCTAGGCTTCCTCCATAATAGCAACTCTGTCCATACCACAGCCTGTTCTATTCTCATGATCCCTGTGGTGAACCTTCCACTCTTCTTCTGGCAGGGTTCCCAAGAAAGGTACTCGGGCTGCGCTTCTTTTCTTTTGTTCTCCTGCGCGGTAACTCCCTTAAAAGTTCCTGTATAGTAATTTCAATCTTGTCAGGAGAGCTGCTCTCCGGCAAGTTATGGGTTGCATTCATAAAGGCTGAGGGAGGCTCCAGCGTGGAAGTTTGATCTTCCGCTGGTTCCGTCTTTCTGCCATTGTTTCTGTTCCTTCTTTGTCTTCGTCCAAGAAGTTGAAATCCAGGCTAGACGCACCACCTACTGAGGTTTTATTGTCGTCCTTCCCACTTTGCCGTGATCCTGCTTTCTTGGTTCTTTCGGTTGACGGTCTTCTTTCTTCTCGTCTTCTCGCTCTTCATTGTCCCCTGACCCTGATTGTCCTTGCTCATTGTCCATTGTTCATTGTTTCGATTGGAAGCCTTGACACGACTAGTTTACCTGCTGACCGGTCTTCATATTCTCCGTGTTTTATCATAATTCCTTCACAACCAAAGGGCGGTAGAGCAGTCGTAGTCAGCAGTTTCCAAGTTATTGTCATCTCTGGTCTCACATTCGTTACTATCAGTGCAGCTTCTTGCAAGTCTGCTTTGCCTCTCGTTGCAGTTGGCGCCACGATCAACTCGGTCCATTCCTCCTCGAATCTGCTAGGTCTCGGAGTGGCTGCGTTGCTCACTCTTCTCCTCGTCAACTCAACAACATAGGCAAACTGGGTTTACTGCAGCACGGCAGCATTTCTGCTTCGAAGCACGGGTCCTTCGATTCGGAGAATTTTGCCATCCTTTTCTCGTTGGTCTCAAATTTTATCAAGCTCGGAGTGTGTACTAAGGAGTCTGCTCTGAGCAACATCCTCAGAATTAAGGGAATTTCGGGTATTTATTCTGGTAGTCTTTTGTAATCGACCCAGTCTTTGGTTTTTTTTCTCACTTTCTGGTATTAAGCTATCAGTCGAGGAATTCTGGTTATTTCGCAATCCGTTTTGTTGAAAGGTCTCAAATTCCAGAGCTTCGGGAACAGTTCGATATGCCCTCTGTCCACTTTTCCCATTCAATTGCGGAAATGGTTGCTGAAATTTACTGCCGTCTAACCTGGCTCTAATAGTTTTGCAAACGTTAGAAATTTCGCTCATCAATTGTCCACTACTGAAAGGAGGTTAAGGTGTAACACCGGCATCCTCTAGGCTCCTACTTTCAAGTCCGGCAACGCGAACGTCACTGCCGGACCGTGTATTACCGTGACAATCTCCCTGATCAGTGCTAAGGGATCTGTCCTCATAGCCAAGCATAACTCGGTAATTAGGGGAATTTTTCCCGCATAACGTGGCACGTCCTCTTCTTTTTCTTTTGTCTCGTCTTGTTTTCTCCGATGCCGAAGTCATTCTGTTGTAACAGGTATTGAATCAGAGTAAGTCTTAAATCTTGAGTTTTATCCCCAAGAGGCCATAGACTTTTTCATGTCGAATTTTTTCACATTCTCCCTCATCTTCTCGGGGTATTGGGTTAAATTTATCAACTCTCCCATTTTATCATGCGTTATTGCAACCAATGCCAGGAGTCCGTCCAGCCGGAGATTTTGTATTCTTTCGGTAAACAGCACTGCAAGTCCTTTTCTGAAATTTTGCTCTGGACGTCATGAACAGTCCCAGGATCACTACGATGGATAATCAAGTAATGGCCTTGAGGAGTTCCCGTATTAGATAGCGAGAGAGTCCTGTGTAAATTTTGCCAGAAAGGACGCGGTCCATCCATCTCCGAACCCTTCGAATATGCTATCCGTCCTCTGAAAACCTTTTTCTCCTCGCACGTTTCCTGTCCAGTATGCCTGGTACTTACTGTGTTGTCTGGTACATACTGTCTATGGACTTCGCTGACTTCTCTCCTTCGTTGTCTACCTTGTTCAATTCTCTTACCAGGCAAGCGTTTAGCTTCGCAATCATCGTGGACCCCGCTCGCAAGTGTCTCTGCCCAATGCTGCTATCCGAGGAGTCAAGTGCAGCCACTTGATTGCCTCCAGTTTCGTTCGCAAAACCATGGCTTCCAAGTGAGCTTTCGTTTCCTTGGCGTTCTGCCTCTTTACCTTTTCTACCTCATCGAACTGCACAAGTCATTAGACATCTCCTTTATCACTTGATGATCATCAGCAGTTCCTGGCTTCATCTTGAGCTGCTTGGTGAAATTAGACATTTCCAATACCAACATTTCCCTCCAATACTAGCATGTGCAGCGAATGGTCGTTAAATCCTCTCAGAGCAATTGAGATATCCGACCATACTGCCGGAAATTCTGACCGAAGTAGCCTCAGTATCTTCGCTTCCACTCTGCGGTTTGGGGCAGGTATGATCACATCATTTTTCCTTTCGGAGAGTAATGCTATTCTTGCATAAACGAACTTTAATCAATCTGTGTGGTGTGCATTTCCCGGCGACAACACGCGTTATCTTCTGGAATTAGCCTTCCTTTAACACGTCCATGACTTTGCCCATGGACTACAGAATGTCTTTGATTGCTCGCCACACTGTATCCTACTACGAAGGTGATCATTAACGCCAGCGAACACGATTGTGATCGGATTCATCTCGGTTTGACGTTGAATCCAGGTCTGTTCGCGCAATCATTATTACGTCGGGCCAAAACAGAGACTTAGAGGTGTGCACGAAGTCCGAGCTCGCAACCACCAATATTTTAGTTCTCCTCATTTCTTCTTTGTCGTATGCCGCGACGATAGTCTCGTCTATTCGAAATTTCAGCTCACCGTACCTTTCGACATCACCTTTTTGGGTTACTGATTTCGGACAAGCTCTTTCTTTCACGTGAGCTGGAGGCGCTCGCATTTGCTTAAACATCTTCACTTGTTGTCCAGTTGGTGCTCTAGTTGTCAAAAATTTTCCTGACCTCTCCTCTCTGTTCTGTTCACTGTGGTTCGTCCTCACGTCTTGTAAGGGTCTGACGTTTACTGGACCCATGGTGTTATTTGAGGGCAGTCCCTCAAGGTCAGCAAAATGGGATGCCGTCGTGGAGCTAAAATTGATTCCAGCTGCTATCAACCAGTCCACTCCCACGATTGAGTACAGTCCATTCAGGGGACAAAGCTTCGCCCCATTCATTATTCTCATCGCATCAGCTGCATAACTTACTGTCTGAAAGTTCAACTTCATCAGATCTTCTTTATAACTATGCCAGGGGACGGTATCGGTCTTGACCACATCAAGGAATTTCTATCAGGACATCGCTCCTCCATGCTTGTACTCGTCGTCTCTGATCTGGAGGTGCCTGAGGTCGTTTCTACTGCTTATTGAACTGATCCCAAGCTTCGTCGGGGATGAAGGGTTCTCCTCGCTGGTGCCTCGCCTAGTCGATCCAGTACATGGCACCTCTTGTCTCGCTCGCCCGAGTTCTGCAGCACTTGTGGCACAGCACTTGATCCCAGGCGTGTCTCCAGATTAGGAGGCACAAACGTCGAAATCGCCGGTATGTTCGTCGCAACTTCTGTTTTGAGTACTCCCGTGTCAAAAAGTTCAACTTCCAACTCATCTAATTGCTCCTCGAAGACACGATTTATGCAGCCTTGTCCCTCTGTGCTATCATAATGTATCCCATCAGTGGTGAATCTGGCTTGGTCTAGAGCTCTCAGCTCATGCTCTAAGTCCATCAAGATCATTCGTCCAGCGTTGCGACTTGCCAAATTTTGCACGATGCTGCTCCATCTGACGAATCTTTAGTTGTGTCTTCTTCCGGTGGACGATATCGTCCTCGTACTCATTGGTATGGTGCAAACGGTCAGTACCGCGCACTGAAGCTTCTGCCGTAGTGTTGTGAATAGACATACCAGCATCGACTCCCATTGAGCTTCTTCTGTGTCTGATTTCCTGGACACGTTGTTCGTACCTATTAAATTCATTGTGTTCACTATTTTTCCAGGGTTCATCAATTCTACCATCCGAAATAAGTGGGCTATTGTGGCGCCTCCGAAAGCCATCACCGTAGTGATCCATGAGATTCTTAAGTTCTGCAAAACTCTCACTAGACTTTCGTCCAAAATCAAATGCGATATTCCAAGCGGAGGTTGCTGCATGTTCATCGCTTGACTCCATGTCGATTGGTTAAAACATGCTTGCATGTCCGTATCTGGGACTCCTGTGAAGCTGTTCTTGATATGATTATTTTTCTTTATGTCAAACACGCGCGACACTTTCTTCATGGGCATCTCCCGTATCTTTCTGTCAGAGGCGTTTGAGGTCTTTGCTGGTTTTGTCGAGGAAGCAACTCCCGTTTTCTTCATTACTTCCGAAGAGAGCTCTACTCTGCCGGGATCGTCAATCGTACCATAGGGTGCAGTCACCGCGGAACCTGGCACAATCCTGTTGGCCACGACCCGGCCAGTGGTTGGTAGTAGAAGAGTGAGGAGAAGAGTGAGGTGACTCCCATGTATTCATATAGCGAACAGATTTCCTATGTATTAAGATAGTGCTTAGGTTTCCTAATGTAATAAGATAGAGAATGGTAAGGTTGCAGATGGTAAGATGGTAAGTTTCAAAAAATGTTTGGAGCTCGAATTTTTTGGAGATCAATTTTGCCGATATTTGCGATTCTTAGCTAACTTCTACGATTTGTGATATGTAAGAGCTATCTTGTTTTAGAAAACTTCGGTATGGTAGGTTTCACATGGTTGGTTTCAGAAAATTTTTATTCTCAAATAAATTTTCATCTTGAAAAAAAAAATTTTTCTTAAAAAAATGAAAAAAAAATTTTTGGATGGTAAGTTTCAGATGAAAAACTTCGACAAAAAGTAAGTTGCAACTTAGAGTAGGGGTTCATAAACTAACATATCACAGAATCTTTTTTCTATCAAAAAAATCTATTGAATACTTATTTCATCTTATTTATATTCCCTTAGTTTATCTGGGGAAAGTTGACAAGATGGGATTATCTTTGACAGGTGGGATTATCTTTGACCCCTGATATTCCTTTGACCCCTGATATCTTTGACCCCTGGGACTATCTTTGGCCCCTGACATTCCGCTCCACGAGATATCAGGGGAATCTTGACAGCTGCTCATGGTTGATTATTTTTATATGCCACTTAATCGTTTATTCCCCAGGTTATCTGGAGAAATGATGACAGCTCCATTATACTTATTAATTTTATGACTGATTTTTTTACACATAATTATCCCACGACCATATGACAGATGCATAATAGCAGCTCCCCTCAGAGTTAGCGAAGCGTGAACTTTTTTCTTGAGAGATTCAAATTTTAAATTTTCATAAAAAATTGAAATACATTCAACAAAACTGCATGAGCTTTCCATTGGAACCAAGATAAAAATCTGCAAAAGTTTCGACCAGTCAGATGTATTTAACTAGTGCTCTATTTTACCTCAACCTGATTTTTTATTCTGTCATTTTTCTTGTCACGATTAAGTTCAGCTGTCTTTTACCACTTTGTCTTTAATCTTTTTAAAAAAATAATTTTAATTTCCGAAGTTTTCGAAAAAATATCATCCAAATTTGTCAATTGCTCTGCCCTGGTAAAAACTCACATTGAGAAAAATATAATATCACAATCCTTTTGTGTCCGATCGTTCAATTCATAGGAAAGTTTTTCTTTCTTTCTCAGAGTAAACTTTCAAGAAGATGATACAATTTACTAGAAACTGGTTGAAACTTTCGTAAATTTATCTATTATATCGTTAATTCTTTCAATTGGGTCACTACAACAGCCATATTTTATCATAATTCTCCGCGTTTTCCACCAAAAGTTATTTGCTAAGAATTTAAAAGTATTTAAAGATTTAAATTACAAAAAACTATGAGCAATTTACTAAATCGTATAGTAAATTTACTGAAAAAATTTTCACTTACAAATTAAAAATGTACTTTTACATAAAATTACTGATAAAACTCGAAACATGTACATCATGAGCATTATTCAAGTTTTTATGGAAGAATTTAAAAAGAAGAAATGCCGAATAAAATCGACCAAATTTTCATTTTTTTGTAGCTTTCGAGGAATCATTCGTCGATACTTTTTGTCAAAAAGTGGTAAGTTGATCTCTTCCTACCCAAAGAATCAGCAAAGTAGTAACTTTCGGCAACTCGCGCAACCATGATCAAGTGTTCTCCTCTATCATTGGTTGGGGTTGATAAATAATTGCAGAAGAATATTTTGTTTGTTGTGGTACTGTATCAGAAGGGTATGATCCCATGTACTTGAACCTTAGCTCAGGAGTTCTTTCAATAATTTGCAGAAGTAAAAATTTATCCGTCTTTGCAATTTTAGTCAGATTTACATCGAAAAACAAAGAAAGTGATAATTTGATAGTGTAGTTTAGGATTAAGAAAAGAATGATTAAGGACTTACATATTTAGGAATTGAATCAATAAAGTTACATACACAAGCCTTATGTAGTAGGCAAAAGTTATTGAACACTGTTTCACAGTCTAGGTTGAAGAAATGTCTCGGGTTTTTAATCAAATAGCTTTCATTCTCTATTTCATCGAATTTTAGCTCTGAAGAAATATAAAACAAAAAGTACAGAGACAATAACGATAGAAAGTCCCGAAAAAATTTTAATATTTTTATTGGAACCTGAAAACTCAAAGAATTAAACATTTTTAGCCATTGTTCCAAATTTATCAATTTGAATGTTTGATAGTCTTTCTCCCCAGACTTTCACTTCCGTTCCTTGCTCCAAGGGAAATTGGAAAAAGATTTATAATCTCAAGTTTTCTCCACTAAGTTCTGGATAATGCACATGTTCAGCTGTGATTTTGAAAATCTTTCATAGGAAGAGCTAGAAAATCTTGTTAAACTGTCTTGCCTTCCTTGTTGTATTAATGGGGCGACAAGGAGAAGTTGTATTCAATTAAACAATTGCTTTTCCGCCCCAAATAATTCTAAGCTCTCTCAAATGAAATCGTTAATAATTGAAAAAAAGATTTCATGACAAGATCCCGCAACAGCCAGTTTTGTATTCATTTCAACAGCTCTTCTTCTGATTGGGGCATTATTGAAAACATCTTCCTGAGTAAACTGGTTTTGAAGAGATGAAATGATAAAGATTCTTGCTATAGTTTCCATATAATTGAAATGAGCAGGTTCCTTCTCCACATTTCAATGCATGTATTGATGATAAGGTTCAGCTACTAAAATTCTTTTAGTAAACAGCGAACAATCAACAATTTTCAGACTAACATTTGGATTATCAGACAGCATGTAATAATTAGGTCTAGCTCGAATTAATTTGATTCGAATTTTGTTTTTAGTAGTAATACTTTTACACAAATAAACAAATCAATGGCAAGCCTGCCATAAACTGAAAAAATTATCCACTATCCTAAAAAAATTGCTCTATCAGTGAACGGATACATATCAAATGCTTCCGGATATTCTTCAAAACTATATCAGTGATAAGCAAGTCTTCCTTTATTACCCACTGTCGACGAGTTGAATTGGTTCGATATTTCTGCTGTATGAGGATATAATCCATTGCAATTGTAAGCCATTGTATTGTTAAAATTAACTTCATAATTGGAGAACAGAGAATGTGGTAGATTAATTAGATAACTTAAGTAGGTTTGTGGTTCCTCATTTGAATCATCTCTAATTTTGATTTTTGTTCTGCTTTTTTTTTTAAAGCATCAAACAATCTTCATTTGAATAATTGAAGCTTTAAAATGAGTTGGGTATCACGCATATTCAAATAAAGATTAAGGTCTGTCTCAAGTTCAAACTCAATACTGCTTTCATCTAGAGAGGAACTGCGAATTACTTCTTGTGTGTAAGATGAAACAATCGTTTCAAAAACTGGGGATTTAATCAAAATCTCCAAAGAAGATTTTGTAAAAGCTCCGTACTGAAAATGACTACTTTGATTGATAACCATTTTATTTTGTCAAAAACGTCTTTGCGAGAGCGAATGAGTTTCGAATTACATTTTCGAGAAATGATTCTTCTAGCTTACGCTTGGATTTCTTCTTTCCACCTCCAAACTGTTTTCGAACTGTTTTTGTTCCAACAACTTTTGCAAATGTTTTGAGTTTTTTTTGTGCACTGAGACTTCTCCAATCTCTGTAGCAGCAGCTTTTAAATAAATCTGCCCCGATTCTTTTTGAAGCTGGAACTTTATGTTTTTTTAATAAAGGGATTCGCAGTTCTCCCAAGAATTTGTGCAATAGCACTCAAACCTCTTCCACGCTTTCTGCATGTCCACGAAAAATCGCGAAGTTAGCTGAACTCTGAGCAAACCTTTCGTATGAAGTATAAATCAAAAATTATTATCCGAAATCTCGCGAAACAAGAGAACAACTTGTGTAATTCCTAGGGATACAAAAGGATTTTTCACCTGTAGTATCCCTTAGTTCTGTTTTATGCTGTGGAAAGAGTTTTTTATAAGATTTTCAAATTTAAGATTCGTAAAGGGTTGAAAATTAATGAACTGTCCTGTAGCTATTATGTCTCCATTTTTTACTTTGGAAATGAAAAAAATACATCGAAGTGAAGGAGTTTTTGTATCACCTACTATTTTATATTCTATAATATCATTATAAATCATTAGGGAATGTATTCTTATAATGTCGTAAGAATACTGAAGATAATGTGGAACTTTTCCTTTCATTATAACCCCTGTCTAATTTTGGTCAAAATCAGAACCGAAAATGTAACTCAACTCAGCTTTTGGAATTACAAACACTGATTGATCCTAAGGTAAATGAATGGCAATTTTCTGTGTAATTTTATCTACTGATGCATAAATTCCGTTATTTTCATAATTTCATGCGCGTATACGGTTTCGAATTTTGTCATTCAATGGCTACAATTATATCAACTTTAATTGGATACAATCCAGGTTCAATATGCATTGGTTGAATCTTTCTTTTTTCCTCAGAACTTTCTCGCCCATCTTTAAAAGTAAATTTTCCCTCAGTATTGTTTTGGTACAATAAAGGGTACAAAATTTCTGAAATAGCAACCTCCCATTCTCCTTTAGGTTGTATTTAATCCAGTAGAAAATTTTTAAAAGAGCTAAGACTACTGCTCGGATAACAAATAAAAGAAGCATTGGAAACAAGCTCAAAATTAAAGAATGTATGCCAACTGAGCGATAGAAATTCAATTTAAAAAATGAATTACCTTTTATCTGAACATTTTCATAGCTCTCTCTCAAAAGTTTTTCCCAGAATTACCTCTTTTTTGAGATCTTTGATAATGTATGTAGGAGGTTTTTTTGTAGATATTGCCGAAATTTCAAAAATTTCATTTGTAAACTGTGGCTTGTATCCTTTTTGGAACAAAATATCATTTTTTAAAATTCTAAATCTATCCCCAATTTTGAATTTTGGTTAAGAATATTTCATGAACAATGTTTATGCGAAATTGATAAAAAATACTATTTTTCACATCTCTCGGAGATTTTCCAATAGATAGCGTTTTCTAAAGTTCAATATAGAAACAAACTGCTGCAATTTGGGAACAAATTTTCACCGTTATTTTCAATGTGACGATATGTTATATATAATAAAGACTGAATTGCTCTCTCTGCAAATTCAGCTTTTGTTTCACTCATTGTAGAGAAAACTTCAACGTCTTTCTCATTGCAAAACTTTTTAAAAGATCACCCCGTATTCTGTTCTTTTATCAACCCAAAGTTTTTCAGGAGTGTTTTTTGTAGAAATCAATTTTTTGAAAGCTTTTAAGGTGTCTTTGGCATAGTTTGTTTTCATTGTTTGAACTCTGACAAATCTCGAAAAAATATCTACAGCAACTAATAAAAACTTGATTCCCTTGTTTTGACTAGCTAATTTGTCTACAAAAGCCAAGTTAATACACCAGATTTCATTGATAAATTTAGAAAACGCTTGAATTCTTCGGAAACGCCTGATTGGTGGACCAAATTTTGCAAACGATGTCTTGGTTTGTGAGAACTGTTTTACTTTCTTTTGTGATAACCCACTCGCTTTTCTCAAGCTTTGAATAGAACCGTACGCAGATCTACCCCTAGAATACAATCTGTTTAGTCTTACCTTTTCAGATTTTGAAAGGGATCATAGTTCATCTGTCTTTCGCCTCGACATTCTTGTTAAAAACAAATTTAAGTGGAAGTTGGGATGCTTCCAAATTAGTAAAGTAAGTATCTGGAAAATCGGTGCTTTTTTGCTTTAGTGCACACACTAAGTCTACAATAGATTCGTTTGTATCTCTATTGTTTTGTAACTAGAACTGTTTCATACTATGTCAATGGTTTACTGACAAAAGGGGTGATGATATATATCAATTGTGAACCTTTAGTTGAACTTAAAATATTTCTTTTTTTTGTGTAGAGGAGTTCTTTTTTGTGTTAACTCCGAAATTTCTCTTCGATATGTTGCTACGTCTTCTTTCCGAAGGCCTCGAAGCTTTCCTCTTAATAGGTTTACTAAACACTGACTCCGAAACTGAGTGAAATGTTTTGGACAATTGAGAATGAAATGCTTTTGAAATCTTAGAGGAAATTTTTGAAATATTGAGAGAATAGATACGTATTGCGTACTCATAGTCCAAAAGTTTTATATCTATTCCAGCTGGTAAATAAAATTTAGTTGGAGCCGAGCCAATATTAGAGCAATACCTAAGTGAAGCAACTGTTTTTGGGGTTAAATCAAAAATTAAATGACCATAAGGAACAGATGTTGCATCTTGATACCACTCTTCCAATTCAGATCCTAGACCTTATTGTTGACTTAAGGTTTTGATTTGTAAACCATCTCTCGTTGACTTAAACAAGACTATGTGTGTATTTTGTAATTCTACATCTCTTCCCAATTTGCTTTGATGAAACAAATTTTGTTTGATTTATATTGTGTTCAGACCCCTGTGTCTTCCAGCAGTGGCAGTTTTTACGTCTTCCAGCAGTGGCAGTTTTTACAAATTGTTTGGGGTTTGAAATTTCTTCACAAGAAACATCGAGTAAAAGCAGATATTTAGTTCCGTTATTATGAATATTTTCAATCAAGTCAAAATCTTTTCCTTGGACAAATTTAAGGTTTTTTCTTTGCATTTGACCATAAAGAGGTTAATAATGTTAATAAAAGTAAAAAGATTTTGTCGAATGTTGCTTGAAAAGTACCAATTTTTCACCAATAAAAAATCAGATGAGATTTTCCAGATCCACTTGGACCAACTAAGGGAAAAAAATTTCGTTCTTTGGTGGATATTATTTTATTCATAGCTTTGGGGAAGGTAAATTATAACCGACTGTACTCGATAAGGTAGCTACACAAACTGTCGTTTCTTTATTGTTGTGCATAGCATAATTTGAACGATTGTACATACTAGCATCAAGTCTATAACAAAAACTTGGCACAAAAATAAACTAAAATAGATCTAATAAAAGTACGTCCAAACAGCTTCCATGATTTTTTCTCGTGATTTTCTTCATCAAAAACAAAATTTCTTAAATTTACGGGCTTGTCACATTGATCCACCATCTTAACTCTAGAAAAAAAGTTGAAAATGACATTTACTTAAGGTTTTATTAAACTACAAAAAAATTATTCTGATTTACAATTTGTTAAAAAGATATCGAGTACATGTTTTTTATACGAATGCTTTTCTTTCTGCACAGTGAAGAGTTTTTTGCATAACGAAATGGGTAGCTGCTACACCTCGAAACATATTCATCATCTTGAACCAAAAACTGATTTTTTGGCCTAGCGTAGTCCTCCAAATTGATTTTTTTGGTTCAAAAATTTCTGGCAGAATCTTATTTTTTGCATAACTTTTGCAAAAAAACTCAGTTTTTGAGACATCTAGTTTTTTTAAGTTCAGTACATCTTTTGTAACCACTGCTCCAACTGATTGGATGAAAATGCTTTGTACACCAAGAAGATTGAGATATTGGTTTGAATTTTCTGGGAGGAAGAAAGGAATATCCTACAGTTTGTCCATCCTTATAAACTCCTAATTTTTCCATTATATTGGTTCCAATACATTGAATATCCTAAACAACCAGACTCATTCTTTCAAATGTTTTCTCTGAAGTTTTTTGGTTAAAATGATTAATAATGGAAAAATGCATTTACTGATGAAGCGAATATTTTAACATATATTTATTCCAGTCACGTGACCAAGAAAGCATGAACTGGGGAGACTAGGTGCAAAATAACAATACCCAGATCCGTTTTTGTAGTAGATTTCACAGATCCAGCAGAGTCTTGTAGAATGGCATGTAGTCTAAAGTTTTCGGAGTTTGCAAAAAATAGTCCAGAGAGGAATTTCCGTATCCAATTAAACCTCCAAACGGAAATGGGGTATATTGGTCCAATTCTTTCAAGTTTATATCCACGTCCAAAACAATACAGGTACAAAAAAAAATTTTGTTTCCGTTTTTGACAAAAAATATTGCTTTATAATCACAAAAATTCTTAGAATTTTATTCAATTTCTGTACGTTCATATTCTAAAGTGCATTCGTCAATATTGATGCAATAATTTTCGACTGTCTCTTCAATCCATTGATTTCCATTTCCACGATATTCTATAAGTTCTTTTTTTTGGTATCGGATCGGTTTCCTATGTGAATTTTTCTTCTACAATTATGCAGAAACCACTCAAAATGAGATATTTGTCAGTATACGTCCAAAATCGGCAAATTTGGTAAATTTTGTGATTCCATATTAGCTAGTGAAAATTTTCGGAGTTTTTCGTGAAGAGCAATATGAAAAAGTCCCAATTTATTGTGAAGTTATAAAATTAAATTTCTTGGAAAACCAATATTCCTACTCATACTGTTCAACACGAATACTAAATGAGAAATGACTATGAGGATAATACTTCAAATTACAAGACAAAGAACTTTAAATAACAGATTTTATTGTACATTACAATTCTCAACAAACATAAAGTCTCCCAAAATTGGGGCAGTTCTTTGATTTTGTTTAAAGCATGGTTGACATACGCTACTTGTTTCATTGCTTTACTCTCTTTTGCATTGAAGAGTCAAATAGTAATGTAGGGAGGTTTGTTAACATTGTACGTCTCGATCGTGACTTCTATTAAAAGTTGCTATCTCTTGAATTTTGTTGCAGTTGGCAAGCATCCATATTTCACTCCTTGTCAGAAGTAGGTTCCAATATAGGAACGAATCCGGGGGTTTCAGCATCGTGAAAAACAGTATTTTTAATTGCCGAGATTGCTTCTCCTTCTTTTTCACTAGGACAAATTTGCTGTATCTTTTCGAGTTGTCCCAACTCAATTTTCTTGAATAGTTGAAAGCAGAGTTCAAATTAAATTTATCCCTTGTAGGATTTTTGGAGCGAAGCAAAACTCCCAGTTCTGGTTGGATTTTTTTGAAAATTCATTATAATTGGGACCAGTGTCTTTTGTTGAATACATTTTTCAATAGAGGAACAGACTCATCAGATGATGAGAAATGAGAGAAATGATTTTAAGATTAAATGAAAACGGTAGTAAAAAATATGAGTATTTCAATTAACCATAAAAGGAATAAGAGCTATTAATGGAATTTTTGTGTGAAGTTTCCAAATATGGAAATGTGTAGGTGTTAGTGTTCCTATATAAATCTTCAATTCTCAGCAAAAGTCATTGTTCCAGATGGCTGCAGCTATGTGTCAAGCTCTTCTCAGCTTTTATTCAGATTATTGTCAAAAGCCGCAATTTATTTTCGTTTCCAGTGACTTTTACGAAAAAAAATATAGTAACCCATAATTTTTGCGTCTCTACCCACAATTTTTACTGTTCTAGTGATATTTTGATCCCCCACAAATCGCGGTTTTTGAGATATCGACATTTTTTGAAACGGAAAAAAGCGCTCAATTGATGAGTTACTCCGTAACTGCACTATTATAATTAGTGGAACCGGTGAAAATTAGATCGAACGTCGTTGGAACTAATTGGGTGACGAAATCCGAAATTTCGTGATTTTTGAAAAACGAAACGTCACAAAATATGGAAATTTTTTCGAAATTTTTAGAACAGGGCAATAAAAACTGTTGTTCAGACAACTTACACTAATGAATCGACAATTTTTAGCACACGTTTGCCAATAGCTTTCCTGGCCTTGGTGAAATTGACCTTAACATGTTTGATTTGGTTGATTCATCAATCCGGAGGGGTCCAAATAGCATTGTTTTTGGCAAGTTTTTTCGGCTGAACTGTTTTAGACCGGGTTTTTGCCTCGAACTAGAAACGTATAGGCCTTTTGAGCTGGGATCGATAATTTTTAAGTCAATAAAACAAGAATTAAGAAAAAAGTTAGACGGAAACTATAAGTTGAAAACCTTTCGAGTTCGCATCAAAGACGGTTCGATTTATAATTTTAGAATTATTGGACAGCTCCAATTCATCTTGGTACCATTAGAACAGAAACTAAGCAAGCTTAGTTATAAAGTAATTGTTTTTTGAAAAAAGTAAGCCTACAAAACTTTCTAGATTGTTTTTAGCAAACCTACCGATTTGTGAAGAAGACCCTTCACGTTTTGTAATTTTTTTTTGGAAAATCCTTTTACCCCTACCATACGGTAGTAACGGTTAAATAAGGCAATTTTACGCTATTATTGACGAAAAGGAATAGCTAAGGAACCCAAAAAAAAAATAGTCGAGTCAAAACTAGGCTAGTTATACGACCCTTCACAGTTAAGGAAAATTGTTATTCAAGCAGTTTAGCCTCAATCTGGAAGGGTCTAGGGCCAAAATGCATCCTTCCTAGTTAGTTTACTTAGCAAAGTAGGCTTTGAGACCGTATCCGGAAGGGACTCCGGTGTTTTTTTAAACGATCCGCAAAAGGCCATTTTGCCGATTAGGAGGGGTCCCAAATCGGAGGGTTCCTATTTTTGTCAATCCGGAAAGGGTCTCAAATCGGAGGGCTGCCCTATTTTTGTCAACCCGAGGGGTCCCAATTCCGAGGGTTGCTATTTTTGAGAATAAGGAGGGGTTCCAATTCGGAGGGGTCCTATTTTTGTCAATCCGGAGGGCTCTTTTTTAACGAACGCGATCGTAGAGATACTGAACATACGTAGACGAAAGTAAGATACATAGTGACTAGAATTAAGATATTAGGAATCAGGCAGGAGACTGGTGACTGCACTGGTAACTTGCCTATAAAAAATTGAAAAGAGTGAAATAAAAACAGGTCAAAACCCGGATATTCGCGACTCTAGGTCTAGTTGAAAACAGAATTGGACACTGATTTATTTGGATTAAAATCCAGACTATTTTTATGAATAGTGGTTGCCCTGAGAGTTTTAATAGGTCTAGCTCGGGTCTAGCTCGTTCAATCCGAAGGCTAGATAGGTAGCACAGAACTCGGTGGATCAATAGTCGCCCACTTGAGAAGGATACTGCCTTCAAGTTTTGTTTGTTTAGTGCGGCACTAAACAGGAAAAGCTCTTTCTTTAGAAACAAGTTCAACTATTAAATTGCGACAGACCGAATGCGATACACATTCATTTTTTTGAAATAAGTTTTTTTTCTTTCTCCTTCTCCTTTTGGTTTTAAATCCTCAAAAATATTTCTCAATTGGGTAGTGACTACACTATCTTTTGAATAAATTGATACATGAGCTCACTATTTTGCATGTAACTAAGTTATTCTGCGCGTTCTGGCCGATAGCCCGAAAACAGTGGTGACTTTGTCGACCCAATGTTGAAGGACCACACATAGAACTGGCTTTGGTGGAGACGGTCAAAAGCATATGAAGATGTGTTTAGACGCTAGCCCGTCGTTTCATAACCTAGCTTTATTTTCCGTCGATATGTACTTCCGGGCGAATGTTACATGTATGTTTTTATGGCGCTAATGGGTGTTAATCTTTTAACATCATGATCGGCAGATCCAATAACAAGCACTCCGCGCCGAGCGGAGGCTCAAAAAAAGGCCCTTAACACAGGGCCGTAAGGGTGGCTTGGAAAGCGGAAGCCTTCAGGATTCGAGGGTTGTTTTTTAACCTATTTAAGACCGAAAATTCACGTATCGTGAACGGTGGGGGATCGGCCGTCTCTCCTTTTTCCGAGCGGTACTTGTTCAAAAATACTTGAAGATATGCAAGAAACCAAACAAAAAGTAATTTAGTACCCAACAAAAAAGACAAAAACATAAAAAAATTACCGAAAAAACTAAAAAATATATAAAATCAGTACAAATCATCGACCCAGACGAGATGTGATCCGACCCTCCCATTTGTTGTTATTGGATATATTGTTGTTATAGGCGTTTAAATCGAACAGTATTGTCATGATCAAAATTGTGGCCCCTTTTTGGTGTCTGTACTGTAGAGTTGATTGAGTATTTGAGCACGTTAATGCTAATTTGCGCTCATTTCGGAAGGGTCTTGGGAAGAGAGCGGAAGACTGATCCGGCAAGCAGTGCAAGGAGCAACAGAAAGGGTCTCAGGGACAACAAAAATCGACTGTTAGGTATCGTTAACAAGTTTTGTATCCATTTTGGTACAGAAATTAAGAGATCAATCAGTGAGGGGCTCGACAGTGACTGTACCGTAGTGACCCTCCACCGAGTTGCGAACTTCCGAGTTAAGCACCTTAATTAGGGTATTGAACACAACCGGAGGGGTATAAAATTATTAGCATTACTATTTATACTGCCTGTATTAATACTCCTATATCCTTTTTCAGTTAGAAAAAACAAAGCAAACAGACCGGTTTTTAGGGTCAAAATAGTGATATTTTGATCATCCCACAAATCACGATTTTTGAGATATCGACAATTTTTCAAACAAAAAAAGCGCTCAATTGAAGAGTTACTCCGTAACTGGACTATTATAATTAGTGGAACCGGTGAAAATAGTTCGAACGTGGTTGGAACTAATTGGGTGACGAAATCCGAAATTTCGTGATTTTTGAAAAACGAAACGTTTCAAAATAGGAAAATTTTTCGAAGTTTTCGAGATGAGGCGATAAAAATTGATGTTCGGACAACATACACTAGTGAATCGACAGGTTTTAGAACTCGTTTGCCATTAACCTTCCTGGCCCTAGTGAAACTGACCTTAACATGTTTGATTTAGTTGATTCTTTTGGCATATTTTTGTTTTTGACATATTTTTTCGGCTGAATCATTTAAGACCAGGTTTTTGCATTGAACTAGAAAATTTTAGGTCTTTTGAGCTGGGATCGAAAATTTTTAAGTCAATAAGACAAGAATTGTGAAAAAAAAATAGACGGAAACTATAAGTTTGAAAATCTTTTGAGTTCGCATCAAAGACGGTTCGACTTAAAACATTAGAACTAATGGACAACTCCAATTCATTTTGGTACCACTAGAACAGAAACTAAGTAAGTTTAGTTATAAAGTAAATGTTTTTTGAAAAAATTAAGCATACAAAATTTTCTAGATTGTTTTTAGCAAAAACTACCGATTTGTGAAAAAAGACACTTGACGTTTTGTAATTTTTTTTTGGAAAATCCTTATACCCCTAACATACGGTAGTAACGGTTGAATAAGGCAATTTTACGCTGTTCTCGACAAAAAGGAAGGGTTATGGAACCCCGGAAAAGATAGTTGAGTCAAAACTAGGCTAATTAGACGACCCTTCACAGTTAAGGAAAATTGTTAAATAAGCAGCTTAGCCTCAATCTGGAAGGGTCTAGGGCCAGAATGCATCCTTCCTAGTTAGTTTATGTAGGAAATAGGCTCTGAGACAGTAACCGGAAGGGATCCCAATTCGGAGGGGGTCCTATTTTTGTCAACCCGAAGGGATTCCAATTCCGATGGGTCCTATTTTTGCCAATTAGGGGGGTCCCAATTCGGAGGGGTCCTATTTTTATCAATCCGGAGGGCTCTTTTTTAATGAACGCGACCGTAGGGGTACTGAGCATACGTAGACGAAAGTAAGATACATAGTGACTGGTATTAAGATATTAGGAATCAGGCAGCAGACTGGTGACTAAACTGGTAACTTGCCTATTGAAAAATTTAAAAGAGCATAGTGAAATAAAAACAGGTCTAAATCCGGAGATTCGCGACTCTAGGTCTAGCTGAAAACAGAATTGGACACTGATTTAATTGGATTAAAATCCAGGCTATTTTTTGGAAGAGTGGTTGCCTTGAGATTTTCAGTAGGTCTAGCTCGGGCAATCCGAAGGCTCGATAGGTAACACAGAACTCGGTGGGTGCAATAGTCGCCCACTTGAGAAGGATACTGCCTTCAAGTTTTGTCTGTTTAGTGCGGCACTAAACAGGGAAAGCTCTTTCTTTATAAACAAGTTCAACTATTAAATTGCGACAGACCGAGTGCAATACACATTCATTTTTTTGAAAAACTCTTTTTCTTTCTCATTTTCCGTTTGGTTTTTAATCCTCATTACTTATTCTCGATTGGGTAGCAACTACACTATCTTTGAAGTATATTGATATCATCAGTCTGTGCTTGCTTCATATCCAATAAGCAATAATCAATTGCTTTGCAAAATTGTATGCACACTGTACTGGGATAACTTAAAAAGATTCGTGGTCACTTGCTTGTTGAAATTTTGGACATTATCCTGTTGTGTTCTTGTTATTGGTTATCAAAAATAAAGGCAGTGGGAAGCGAAAAATTAAGATGAGCCTAGAGAAGATGAGGGTACTTAAACTGAGTGATAGCTCTAGGAATTTTATACCAAAGAATCAGAGAAAATCAAGGAACGACCCTTTCGTGGAAAAGACCGAAGGGATTCGGAACAAGGAAGGGAACCAAGTTTCAGGCAGAATGGTTGGAACAAGAAGTCAAAAGCCGCAGAAAAAAAAGCAGCAAGGCTGGAAGTAGAGATCCACCCAAACGCATCTCTAGACGCGAACGAGCCGGACGTCGGACAAAGCAAAATGGGAATTGTAGGTTCACGAGTGAATCTACTCCCGTATAAGGCCACGATTTCGCCACCACGACTCCAGATTGAGAGAAGATGTCGAAACTGAACGACGTTTCGACTGAAAATGCAGCAGCAGCAGCAGCAGCAGGATCACCTACTGACAAAACCATGATGCGTGGGGTGACAGATAAATTGGTAACGTCCTCCTCGTTTTCGGAACGAGTCAAGAACACTTTAGGAAATTTCTTCCCCTTTACTATGGGAACGGGAACAAGTGATGAAGTAGACACCCAAGGAGAAGAGGAAGACAATGATAAGATTGATGATTTTGAGTCTCAATTAAGCCTGAACAAATCGACCCATGAAAACGAGGCATCCACAAAAATGGAGACTGGCTATTCTGATCGGTTTGGTGCGGTCAGAACCATAAACAAGACTATTGATGGAATGATTATTTAAACATCTATCACCTATGTTTCATAGTTCACAACATGGTTTTCGGAAGAACAAATCCACGGTCTTACAGCTATTAACTTTCTTACAGACAGCCTACAAAAGTCAGGACGAAACGAGTGATATCGAGACCGTTTTAAGGGATTTGAGTAAAGCGTTCGACTGTATTGACCACGGTATCCTCTTGATGAAGCTTTTCAAAAACGGAGTAGGTAAAAATTTGATCAAATTATTGAAATCTTATCTATCAAACAGGTCTCACTTTGTCAGAGTGAATAGCGAAATCTCAGATCCAATGCCCGTAACAAGCGGAGTGCCCCAAGGCAGCATCCTCGGGCCATTGTTTTTCCTAGCTTTTATTAATGACTTGCCTTCTCTTTGCCAAAATGTCACACTTTTACTTTTCGCCGATATTGCAAAAATCACCAGCCTAGGATTAGCTAAAGAAGAATTTCAAAATGAACTTAATGTGATATACAACTAGACAGTCGAAATTCATATGCCATTCAATGTTCATAAATGCACCCACGTAAGATTTACTAAACGTTCAAATAAATTTTGCTTCAACAATACGGAAATTACATTAGTGGGCACTCAGAAAGATCTAGGGGTTATAATTTCAAATGGCTTGTGCTGGAATATACACATTGACAAAGCCGGCTTAAAAGCCAATAAACTTTTTTCGTTATCAAAAGAATTATATTGAATTTAAACAGAGTAGCAAAACTAAATTTATTCAAATGCATGATAATCACGGTGATTCTTTACGCAAGTCCTTGCTTTGGTTTAAATAAGTACGTAATGTCCAAATTAGAGACGATTCAGCGAAGAGCAGTAAAATGGATTTGCGTTAGTAGTGTCTCATACAAAGAAAACTTGAAAGTACTAGGGATTCTTCCTTTGCCAATGTATGTTCAGCTAAACAACTTGCTGTTGCTTTCAAAATTGATTTTGGGACGTTATGAGGCATGTAGTCTAGACATACCATGTTACACAAAGTTCTTGCGCGCCAATTTGTTTCAGCTGTGACGTCCAAGGAAAGCCAAATGCGAACAGAATTTCATGTACCTAACTTGTCGACTTGCGAATGTGTTAAAAGTCGATTTAAGAGAAGGGATTGGCTTGAAACAACGACTTCTAAAAATCGTCTGGTCAAAATTTGAGCATTACAAGGAGAGCTACAAGTGCTTGGAAATTAGCGTGGGATTGTACGACGAACAATTGCAGAAATAGAACTGTTATATGAAACGAGAAACTGACGGAGTCAAAACCCCTTGTCTGAACCACAGAATTCATATTGCTACTACTTACTACTAATAGTAACAAGAAAGCCGGAAAGCCACTCCACGACCTGTTTGTGGGATAACCCAACGATGTAACATTCCCCCGGAAAGCACATGACGACATAAAGTAATTTTAGATCCTATAACGACTGGCTAGCGTCAAGATAGAGCTCCACGTGTTTTTAACCGTCTCTACCAAAGCCAGTTCAAATGGTCCTCTGTAACATTTGACCAGGATGGCGCCAAAATGCCTGGCAATATCGAAACTTTATAAGGCAAGCCGAGTGAAAAAATTGGCAGTTTTGAGGGATTAACAGTGCTAACCGTGCAATTTGACGCATTGGGAGAGATTAATTTGAAGTGACGAAGTAATTTTTCAAAAATTTGTTTGAAATTGAATGCACGTCACGACCTTGAGATTTCGCAGACACAGAAAACCCCGAAAATCAGAACATAGCGATTTTCGCTAAAAAACAGCAACATTGACTCTCGATAGTTCGGAAAAAACGCGAGAACTGTATTGAAGTTACGATCGAGACTGTCCGAATTGTAACGATTGTAACTGTAGAATTGTTACCGAGAAATTCCCGAAAAATCGGAAGGGTATCGGGAGGATTTTACCACCCTTCCAGAAGGACAATAACACCGCTCTTCGTTAGGATTCCACGATCCGGTAGGGTCTGGGGAAGAAACTGAAACTACATTTTAACAACTTTTAGCTTCCGGATAGGTCCTGAACTGAATCACATAACTTTTAAATTCGTTATCAGATAATGAGAAGCTAGGAGTTGAGGGAAAGGGTTGATCCATCTCCGATGGATATGATGATTTTTATCTATCTACAGAACGAAAAGAATGGTAAAATGATAACAAGCAGTAGCCTTGCTTTTAGTGTGACCTCGTTGTATGGGGATACTGAGATTCAGTCACGAGCTCACTATTTTGCATGTAGCTAAGTTAATCTGCGCATTTTTGCCGATAGCCCGAAAACAGTGATAAATTTTCGACCCAATGTTAAAGGACTACACATAGAACTGGCTTTGGCGGAGACGGTTAAAAGCATCTGAAGATGTGTTTAGACGCTAGCCATTCGTTTCATAACCTAGCTTCATTTACCGTCGATATGTACTTTGTTACATATATGTCTTTATAGCGCTAATGGGTGTTAATCTTTTAACATCATGATCGGCAGATCCAATAACAAGCACTCCGCGCCGAGCGGAGGCTCGAAATAAAGCCCTTAACACAGGTTCGTAAGGGTGGCGCAGAAAACGGAAGCCTTCCTGATTCCCGCGTTTAGTTTTTAACCTATTTAAGACCGAAAATTCACGTATCGTGAAGGGTGGGGGATCGGCCGTCCCGTCGTTCCCTGAGCGGTACATGACCAAAAATACTTGAAGATATGCAAGAAACCAAACAAAAAGTAATGTAGTGCCCAACAAAAAAGACAAAAACATAGAAAATAACCGAAAAAACAAAAATTATATAAAATTAGTACAAATTATCCCCCCCCCCAGACGAGATGTGATCCAACCCTCCCATTTGTTGTTATTAGATATATTGTTGTTATAGGCGTTTATATCAAACAGGATTGCCATGATCAAAATTGTGGTCCGTTTTTGGTGTCTGTACTGTAGAGTTCTTTGAGTATTTAAGCACGTTAATGCTAATTTGTACTCATTCCGGAAGGGTCATGGAAGAGAGCGGAAGACTCTTCCGACAAGCAGTGCAAAGAGTAGCAGGAAGGGTCTCAGGGACAACAAAAATTGACTGTTAGGTATCGTTAACAAGTTTTGTATCCATTTTGGTACAGAAATTAAGAGATCAATCTGTGAGGGGCTCGACAGTGACTGTACTGTAGTGACCCTCCACCGAGTTGCGAATTTCCGAGTTAAGCACCTTAATTCGGATACTGAAAAAACCCGGAGGGGTATAATATTATTAGTATTACCATTTAACTGCATTTATTAGTACTCCTATATCGTTTTTCAGTTAAAAAAACATAACAAACAGACCGGTTTTTAGGGTCAAAATAGTGATATTTTGATCCCCCACAAATCGCGGTTTTTGAGATATCGATATTTTTTGAAACGGAAAAAAGCGCTCATTTAATTGCACTTTTATTGCACTTTAATTGACTTTTAATTGCACTTTAATTGCACTCCGTAATTGCATTTTTATAATTAGTGGAACCGGTGAAAATTAGTTAGAACGTGTTTGTAACTAATTGGGTGACGAAATCAGAAATTTCGTGATTTTTGAAAAACGAAACGTCACAAAAGAGGATAATTTTTTAAAAAATTTTGAGATAGGGCGATAAAAATTGTTGTTCGGACAACATACACTAGTGAATCGACAAGTTTTGGAACCCGTTTACCAAAAACCTTCTTGGCCGTGATGAAATTGACTTTAAAATGTTTGATTCATTTGATTCATCAAACCGGAGGGGTCCAAATAGCATTGTTTTTTGGCAAGTTTTTTCGGCTGAAACATTTTAGACCTGGTTTTTGCATTGAACTAGAAGAGCATATACTTTTTGAGCTCGGATCGATAATTTTTAAGTCAATAAGACAAGAATTGCGAAAAAAAGTTAGACAGAAACTTTTAAATCCTCAATAACTACTTTCGATAGGGTAGTGACAACACAAACTTTTAAATGTATTGATATCATCAGTCCGTGCTTGCTTTATACCCAAGAACCAATAATCATTTGCTGTGCAAAAATTGTATACACACTGTACTGTGATAACTTAAAAAGATTCGTGGTCACTTGCTAGTTGAAAACTGGACATTATCCTGTTGTGTTCTTTTTATTGGTTATCAAAAAATAAAAGCGGTGGGAAGCGATAAATAAAGATGAGCCTTGTCAAGTTGGGGGTACTTAAATAGAGTGATAGCTCTAGGAATTGTATACCAAAGAAACAGAGAAAATCAAGAACGACCCTCTCGAGGAAAAGACCGAAGGGATTCGGAACAAGGAAAGGAACCAAGTTTCAGGCAAAATGTTGAATTAAGGAGTCAAAAAGCCTCAGAAGAAAAAGGAGCAAGGCTGGAAGTAGAGATCCACCCAAACCCATCTCTAGACGAGAACGAGCCGGGGCGTGGGAAGGAGCAAAATGGGAATTCTGATCGGTTTGGTGCGGTCAGAACCATAAACAAGACTTTTGATGGAATGCAACGGTCAAGGGAGTTCATGACTATGACCTACTCGGAAGATCAATCCGGACAAGATAGGAAAACAGGGTCAGGAATTACACCAGCGGAACCAGAGGTGGATTATGAAGGAACAGAGAGGTAAAACTCGTATCTCGACCTGCACTATACTGCCAGGAACCAATAGGCCGACGCCACCACTAGTTACACCATTAGTAGACAACCGGGCATCGGTGGAAGAGGCCTTGACCAAGATGATAGACAGCATGGGTGAGCCGAGTGAATAGATGTCTATAAGAATGAGTGAACTAGAGAGAGCAGTTCACGTTGAGAGAAAAAACCTGCGGGAAGAAATTAACCGCAACAGACAGGAAACTAGTAGAAGTGAAAAACGCTTAATAGAAAGGAGATGAGTGAGTACTTGACCAAAAACTTGTCGCGGTAGATGAGGGAGGCTGAGGAAAGAGAGAGAAATTCGAGAGGTGATCTGGAACAATTACGAAGTCATCAAGAGCAGGCTATTGGGACTCTTGACATTAGATGAGACGCAATGATTGAAAGACGCACTCAAGCTATCATGGATAGGCTGGATGGTCTCCTGTGAAGGCTAACAGCACACTCGGGAGAGGCCAACATGGAGCCGAGATGGAACTTTAACGACCATTCTAACAGAGGAAGGATCCTTGGATCTACAAGAGGAAGGGGCAACTCATCCAGTAATGCCAATGGGGATAACAGGCCGGGCATTCAACGAAAACTAGAAGAGGTACTACTGGCAGCAGGCCGATCTCGAGTGAACGACCTATTCGAGAAGCGAATGCGACTGGAAAGGAATATCCCACAAGTTGGAACCACTCGAATCAAGGAAGATCGCAGCCCAGCGATTCGGACAGAAGGGAAACGGATAATAACAATCGAGCGGGACATTCGCGTGATGCAACGGCAATGGCCACAGCATTTGAACCTCTGAACAGGTCCTTAGAAACTTTACTCACGAGTTCATCTAGGACCAGTGAACGCAGCTAAAAGTCCAAAAGATTATTTAAGAAACCAAGATGCTATAAGGACGAATAGAAGTGTTATATAAAACGAGAAACTGACGGAGTCAAAAGCCCTTGTGTGAATCACAAAATTCATATTACTACTTCTCACCACTAATAGTAACAAGAAAGCCGGAACCAGACTCCACGGCCTGTTTGTGGGACAACACAACGATGTAACATTCGCCCGAAAAGCACACAACGACAGAAAAAATTTAGATCCTATAACGACTGGCTAGCGTCAAGATAGAGCTCCACGTGTTTTTAACCGTCTCTACCAAAGCCAGTTCAAATGGTCATCTGTAACATTTGACCAGGATGGCGCCAAAATGCCTGGCAATATCGAAACTTTATAAGGCAAGCCGAGTGAAAAAATTGGCAGTTTTGAGGGATTAACAGTGCTAACCGTGCAATTTGACGCTTTGGGAGAGGTTAATTTGAAATGACGAAGTAGTTTTTTAAAAACTCGTTTGAATTAGAGGCACGAAAACCAAAAACCGCGAAAATTAAAACAGACCGATTTTCGCTGAAAAACAGCACCATTGACTTTCGATAGTTAGAAAAAAACGCGAGCACTGTGTTGAAGTTACGATCGAGGCTGTCCGAATTGTAACAATTGTAACTGTACAATCGTTACCGAGAAGTTCACGAGATATCGGAAGGGTATCGGGAGGATTTTACCACCCTTTTAGAAAGATAATAAGACCGCTCTTTGTTAGGATTCCACGATCCGGAAGGATCTGGAGAGGAAACTGAAACTACATTTTAACAACTTTTAGCTTCCGGATATGTCCTGAACTGAATCAAATAAAATTTAAATTCGTTATCAGATAATGAGAAGCTAGGGTTTGAGGGAAAGGGTTGATCCATCTCCGATGGATATGATAATTTTTATCTGCAGAACAAAAAGAATCGTAATATGATAATAAGCAGTAGCCTTGCTTTTAATGTGACCTCGTTGTCTGGGGATACTGAGATTCAGCCAGAGCTCACTATTTTGCATGTAGCTAAGTTAATCTGCGCGTTTTGGCCGATAGCCCAAAAACAGTGATTGATTTTTTGACCCAATGTTAAAGGACCAAATATAGAACTGGCTTTGAACTAAAAGCATATGAAGATGTGTTTAGACGCTAGCCAGTCGTTTCATAACCTGGCTTCATTTTCCGTCGATATGTACTTTCGTGCGAATGTTACATATAAGTCTTTATGGCGCTAATGGGTGTTAATCTTTTAACATCATGATCGGCAGATCCATTAACAATTACTCCGCGCCGAGCGGAGGCTAGAAATAAAGCTCTTAACACAGGGCCGTAAGGGTGGCTATGAAAACGCAAGCCTTTCGGATTCCCGGGTTTAGTTTTTTAACCTATTTAAGACCAAAAATTCATGTATCGTGAAGGGTGGGGGATTGGCCGCCCCTTCGTTCCCTGAGCAGTACATGACCAAAATACTTAAAGATATGCAAGAAACCAAAAAAAAGTAATGTAGTACCCAACAAAAAAGACAAAAACATAGAAAATAACCAAAAAAAAAAAAAATTAGATAAAATCAGTACAAATCATCACGCCCAGACGAGATGTGGTCCGACCCTCCCATTTGTTGTTATTAGATATATTGTTGTTATAGGCGTTTATATCAAACAGGATTGCAATGATCAAAATTGTTGTCCGTTTTTGGTGTCTGTACTGTAGGTTTCTTTGAGTATTTAAGCACGTTAATGCTAATTTGTACTTATTCCGGAAGGGTCATGGAAGAGAGCGGAAGGTTGATCCGACAAGCAGTGCAAGGAGTAGCAGGAATGGTCTCAGGGACAACAAAAATCGACTGTTAGGTATCGTTAACAAGTTTTGTATCCATTTTGGTACAGAAATTAAAAGATAAATCTGTGAGGGGCTCGACAGTGACTGTACTGTAGTGACCCTCCACCGAGTTGCGAATTTCCGAGTTAAGCACCTTAATTCGGATATTGAACAAACCCGGAGGGGTACAATATTATTAGTATTACTATTTATACTGACTTTATTAATAATCCTATATCGTTTTTCAGTTAAGAAAAACATAGCAAACAGACCGGTTTTTAGGGTCAAAACATAGATATTATGATCCCCCCAGAAGTACCGATTTTTGAGATATCGATATTTTTTGAAACGGAAAAAAACGCTCATTTAATTTCACTTTTATTGAATTTTAATTGCCTTTTATTTAGTGGAACCGGTGAAAATTATATTGAACGTGGTTGGAACTAATTGGGTGACGAAATCCGAAATTTCGTGATTTTTGAAAAACGAAACGTCACAAAATAGAAAACTTTTTCAAAGATTTTCAGATAGGGCGATAAAAATTGTTGTTCGGAAAACATACACTAGTGAATCGACACGTTTTAGAACCCGTTTACCAATAACCTTCCTGGCCCTGGTGAAATTGACCTTAAAATGTTTGATTTACTTGATTCATCGATCCGGCGGGGTCCAAATAGCATTGTTTTTGGCAAGTTTTTGGCTGAAACATTTTAGACCTGGTTTTTGCATTGAACTAGAAGAGCATAGACTTCTTGAGCTCGGATCGATAATTTTTAAGTCAATAAGACAAGAATTGCGAAAAAAGTTAGACGGAAACTATAAGTTTGAAAAATTTTTGAGGTCGCATCAAAGACGGTTCGATTTATAACTTGAGAACTATTGCACAGCTCGAATTCATCTTGGTACCACTAGAACAGAAACTGAATAAGCTTAGTTATAGTGCAATTGTTTTTTGAAAAAAGTAAGAATACAAAAATTTTCTAGATTGTTTTTAGCGAAAACTACCAATTTGTGAATAAGACCCTTCACATTTTGTAATTTTTTTTTGAAAAAACCTTAAACCCCTACCATACGGAAGTAACGGTTGAATAAGGCAATTTTACGCTGTTCTCGACAAAAAGGAAGGGCTAAGGAACCCAGAAATAGATAGCCGAGTCAAAACTAGTCTAGTTAGATGACCCTTCACAGTTAAGGAAAATTGGTAAAAAAGCAGCTTAGCCTCAATCTGGAAGGGTCTAGGGCCAGAATGCATCCTTCCCAGTTAGTTTATTTAGGAAACTAAGCTCTGAGACAGTATTCGGAAGGGTCTCGGGTATTGTTTTTAAACGGTCCGGAAAGGCCATTTTTGCCGATTAGGAGGGGTCCCAATTCGGAGGTTCCTATTTTTGCCAATTAGGAGGGGACCAGTTCGGAGGGGTCCTATTTTTTTTTAAACCGGAAGGGGTCCCAATTCGGAGGGGGGTCCTATTTTTGTCAACCCGAAGGGATCCCAATTCCGAGGGGTCCTATTTTTGCCAATTAGGAGGGGGTCCAATTCGGAGGGGTCCTATTTTTGTCAACCCGGAGGGCTCTTTTTTAACGAACGCGACCGTAGAGATACTGAACATACGTAGACGAAAGTAAGATACAAAGTGACTAGTATTAAGATATTAGGAATCAGGCAGGAGGCTGGTGACTGCACTGGTAACATGCCTATAAAAAATTGAAAAGAGCATAGTGAAATAAAAACAGGTCTAAATCTGGACATTCGCGACTCTAGGTCTAGTTGAAAACTGAATTGGACACTGATTTAATTGGATTAAAATTCAGACTATTTTTTGGAAGACTGGTTACCTTGAGGGTTTTAGTAGGTCTAGCTCGGGCAATCCGAAGGCTAGATAGGTAACACAGAACTAGGTGAGTGCAATAGTCGCCCACTTGAGAAGGATACTGTCTTCAAGTTTTGACTGTTTAGTGCGGTTTTGTCTGTTTAGAAACAAGTTATACTGTTAAATTGCGACAGACCGAATGCAATACACAATCATTTTTTTGAAATACGTTTTTTTCTCCTTCTCCTTTTCGTTTTAAATCCTCAATAACTAATTTCGATAGGGTAGTGACTACACAAATTTTTAAATGTATCGATATCATCAGTCCGTGCTTGCTTTATATCCAAGAACCAATAATAAATTGCTGTGCAAAAATTGTATACACACTGTTCTGTGATAACTTAAAAAGATTCGTGGTCACTTGCTAGTTGAAATTTGGACATTATCCTGTTGTGTTCTTATTATTGGTTATCAAAAAATAAAAGCGATGGGAAGCGATAAATTAAGATTAGACTAGTCAAGTTGGGTGTACTTAAATTGAGTGATAGCTCTAGGAATTTTATACCAAAGAAACAGAGAAAATCAAGAACGACCCTCTCGTGGAAAAGACCGAAGGGATTCGGAACAAGAAAGAGAACCAAGTTTCAGGCAGAAGGTTGAAACAAGGAGTCAAAAAGCCTCAGAAGAAAAAGAAGCAAGGCTGGAAGTAGAGATCCACCCAAACACATCTCTAGACGAGAACGAGTGGGGGCGTGGGAAGGAGCAAAATGGGAATTCTGATCAGTTTGGTGCGGTCAGAACCATAAACAAACTTTTGATGGGTTGCAACGGTCAAGGGAGTTCATGACTATGACCTACTCGGAAGAGCAATCCGGACAAGATAGGAAAACAGGGTCAGGAATTACACCAGCGGAACCATAGGCGGGTTATGAAGGAACAGAGAGGTAAAACTCGTATCGCGACCTGCACTATACTGCCAGGAACCAATAGGGCGACGCCACCACTAGTTACACCATAAGTAGACAACGGGGCATTGGTGGAAGAGGCCTTGACCAAGATGATGGACAGCATGGGTGAGCAGAGTGAATAGATGTCTATAAGAATGAGTGAACTAGAGAGAGCAGTTCACGTTGAGAAAGAAAACCTGCGGGAAGAAATTAACCGCAACAGACAGGAAACTAGTAGAAGTGAGTGGAAAACGGTTAATAGAAAGGAGATGAGTGAGTACTTGACCAAAACCTTGTCGCGGTAGACGAGGGAGGCTGAGGAAAGAGAGAGAAATTCGAGAGGTGATCTGGAACAATTACGAAGTCATCAAGAGCAGGCTCTTGGGACTCTTGACACTAGAAGAGACGCAATGAATGAAAGACGCACTCAAGCTATCATGGATAGGCTGGATGGTCTCCTGTGAAGGCTAACAGCACACTCGGGAGAGGCCAACATGGAGCCGAGATGGAACTTTAACGACCATTCTAACAGAGGAAGGATCCATGGATCTACAAGAGGAAGGGGCAACTCATCCAGCAATGCCAATGGGGATAACAGGCCGGGCATTCAACGAAAACTAGAAGAGGTACTACTGGCAGCAGGCCGATCTCGAGTGAACGACCTATTCGAGAAGCGAATGCGACTGGAAAGGAAGATCCCACAAGTTGGAACCACTCGAATCAAGGAAGATCGCAGCCCAGCGATTCGGACAGAAGGGAAACGGATAATAACAATCGAGCGGGACATTCGCGTGATGCAACGGCAATGGCCAGAGCATTTGAACCTCTGAACAGGTCCTTAGAAACTTTACTCACGAGTTCATCTAGGACCAGTGAACGCAGCTAAAAGTCCAAAAGATTATTTAAGAAACCAAGATGCTATAAGGACGAATCTGACGGCTGTATAGACAACTGGATAGAGGTCAAGAAACTGCATTTTGAGGAAGAAGACTTGACGGAAAAACAAGAATGCAGTGCGCTCACCAGCAACCTAGAACGAATAGTCCTGAATTGCGTGATGGCCAAAAAGCAATACCGGCGGGACACAGCCCAGAAAACCTTCGAAACCCTGTTGGATCGTTTTGGCTCAGGGGTGCAAGGACACCAAGCGATGATGCGCTTCGAGAAACAAAGGCAACGTGAAAACGTAACCAAAGACAAATTCTTGGATGAATTGGAAATGCTTAGAAGACGCAGTCAACCGGACGAGTCAAACAGCAGGATGATCTTGGTAGTAGCATCAAAATTCATAGATGGTGTGAAGAACGATGAACTTAGGACAATGTTAGCAACGCATTTCACACCTCTTTCAACCTATTCGCCTACACCAGAGGAACTGCGACTGAAGTCCAAGGAGTATCTGTTGCTTAAAACTCCTTTGAGATCAGGTTATTACAAAAAAAATATGGCAGTTTTAACAATGAATCTGCTAGCTAGGTAACAACTGGAACAAACATAGGCTGAGGAAAGAGAGAGAAATTCGAGAGGTGATCTGGAACAATTACGAAGTCATCAAGAGCAGGCTCTTGGGACTCTTGACACTAGAAGAGACGCATTGATTGAAAGACGCACTCAAGCTATCATGGATAGGCTGTGATGGTCTCCTGTGAAGGCTAACAGCACACTCGGGAGAGGCTAACATGGAGCCGAGATGGAACTTTAACGACCATTCTAACAGAGGAAGGATCCATGGATCTACAAGAGAAGGGGCAACTCATCCAGCAATGCCACTGGGGATAACAGGCCGGGCATTCAACGAAAACTAGAAGAGGTACTACTGGCAGCAGGCCGATCTCGAGTGAACGACCTATTCGAGAAGCGAATGCGACTGGAAAGGAAGATCCCACAAGTTGGAACCACTCGAATCAAGGAAGATCGCAGCCCAGCGATTCGGACAGAAGGGAAACGGATAATAACAATCGAGCGGGACATTCGCGTGATGCAACGGCAATGGCCACAGCATTTGAACCTCTGAACAGGTCCTTAGAAACTTTACTCACGAGTTCATCTAGGACCAGTGAACGCAGCTAAAGTCCAAAAAGATTATTTAAGAAACCAAGATGCTATAAGGACGAATCTTGACGGCTGTATAGACAACCGGATAGAGGTCAAGAAGCTGCATTTTGAGGAAGAAGACTTGACGGAAAAACAAGAATGCAGTGCGCTCACCAGCAACCTAGAACGAATAGCCCTGAATTGCGTGATGGCCAAAAAGCAATACCGGCGGGACACAGCCCAGAAAACCTTCGAAACCCTGTTGGATCGTTCTTGGCTCAGGGGTGCAAGGACACCAAGCGATGATGCGCTTCGAGAAACAAAGGCAACGTGAAAACGTAACCAAAGACCAAATTCTTGGATGAATTGGAAATGCTAGAAGACGCAGTCAACCGGACGAGTCAAACAGCAGGATGATCTTGGTAGTAGCATCAAATATCATAGATGGTGTGAAGAACGATGAACTTAGGACAATGTTAGCAACGCATTTCACACCTCTTTCAACCTATTCGCCTACACCGGAGGAACTGCGACTGAAGTCCAAGGAGTATCTGTTGCTTAAAACTCCTTTGAGATCAGGTTTATTACAAAAAAAAA
>NC_087062.1:41803686-41959204 GCF_963678635.1 Symsagittifera roscoffensis
TGTCAACAACGCTCGCACAGCTCTCGACTCAGTGTCGACTCAAATTGTCTCAGATAATCCGCATATATATCCAAATGCATCAAGGTGAACTCCGAAGGTTCGCTTAGGTTCCTGATTACCTGATGTCCCGCCACTGAGATTGTTGACTGCTTCTTGCTTCTTGATTTTGCCTTTCCACCAAGCAGTTTGTTTGTGGATGATACGTGGTTGAATGAGCCTGAGCTACTTGAGAAAGTCTCATGAGCTCCTTGGTTGGTTCTCCTACGAAAGCTGTCCCATTGTCCGATTGGAATGTCATTTGACATCCATGTCTTGCTATCCACGTTTTGATCCGATGGTCGCATGTCTCTTCGGCTGAGGCAGTTATGCAGGGCACGGCCTCTGCTTACTTTGTGAAGTGATCGAACATCACCAGGACTTGATTGTTGCCATTGCTGTCATGCTTAACTTCTTCTGATGATCATTATGTACCACTTTATTGAATTCGGATGACCCTGTTGACTGCAACGGAAATCGCAATTTCCTGGGATCCTTCACTTGTTGGCGTGACAGAAATGCTTTTAATCTCCTCTCGCATGCGTTTTTCATGCCAGGCCATTCGAAGCGTTTCAGGATCCTCTGGTATACATTATCGATCCCTTGGTGGCCCATTTGATCATGTGACCTGAATAAAAGTTCCGTCTGAAAAAGTTGCGGCAGGACTATCGCGTTGTACTTGTCTAGTACCCTGCCCTTCTTTCTCCTTTTGCAAGCCACGATCCCAACCTTGTTCAGATAAAACCTCCCCAGATAGCACGGCTTGAATTTTCTTCGTAGCCAGCTCTTGTGGTTTCTCTTTTCTCCGGGCTTCCGCCTCACTCATCAGCTGTACCTTGCTGGTTTTGACACCTGATAAAGCTTGTTCATGCCTTGGGTGCATGATGTCGGCCACAGCATCCCAAAATTGAGGACAATCCGATTTAAAATGATCCTCCAAGTTGCAAAAGAAACAAGTAGGACCAAATCTTGCAATTACTCCCCATATGAAAAATTCATGATCAATTTCTGATGCATCTTCATCCTCTAGACTAAAATCGATCGCCGTCATGCCTTGTTTGTAGGTTGCGCATGCTGATACATGATGGTCTGTCGAACTGCAGTTTGCACTAGAGCGTCACTTGTCCATGCCGTCCCTATGTTTGTACCAGTTGTTACCTGGCTAGCAGATTCATTGTTAAAACTGCCATATTTTTTTTGTAATGACCTGATCTCAAAGGAGTTTTAAGCAACAGATACTCCTTGGACTTCAGTCGCAGTTCCTCCGGTGTAGGCGAATAGGTTGAAAGAGGTGTGAAATGCGTTGCTAACATTGTCCTAAGTTCATCGTTCTTCACACCATCTATGATATTTGATGCTACTACCAAGATCATCCTGCTGTTTGACTCGTCCGGCTGACTGCGTCTTCTAAGCATTTCCAATTCATCCAAGAATTTGTCTTTGGTTACGTTTTCACGTTGCCTTTGTTTCTCGAAGCGCATCGTCCTTGCACCCCTGAGCCAAAACGATCCAACAGGGTTTCGAAGGTTTTCTGGGCTGTGTCCCGCCGGTATTGCTTTTTGGCCATCACGCAATTCAGGGCTATTCGTTCTAGGTTGCTGGTGAGCGCACTGCATTCTTGTTTTTCCGTCAAGTCTTCTTCCTCAAAATGCAGCTTCTTGACCTCTATCCGGTTGTCCATACAGCCGTCAGATTCGTCCTTATAGCATCTTGGTTTCTTAAATAATCTTTTGGACTTTTAGCTGCGTTCACTGGTCCTAGATGAACTCGTGAGTAAAGTTTCTAAGGACCTGTTCAGAGGTTCAAACGCTGTGGCCATTGCCGTTGCATCACGCGAATGTCCCGCTCGATTGTTATTATCCGTTTCCCTTCTGTCCGAATCGCTGGGCTGCGATCTTCCTTGATTCGAGTGGTTCCAACTTGTGAGATCTTCCTTTCCAGTCGCATTCGCTTCTCGAATAGGTCGTTCACTCGAGATTGTCCTCCTGCCAGTAGTACCTCTTCTAGTTTTCGTTGAATGCCCGGCCTGTTATCCCCAGTGGCATTGCTGGATGAGTTGCCCCTTCCTCTTGTAGATCCATGGATCCTTCCTCTGTTAGAATGGTCGTTAAAGTGCCATCTCGGCTCCATGTTAGCCTCTCCCGAGTGTGCTGTTAGCCTTCACAGGAGACCATCCAGCCTATCCATGATAGCTTGAGTGCGTCTTTCATTCATTGCGTCTCTTCTAGTGTCAAGAGTCCCAGGAGCCTGCTCTTGATGACTTCGTAATTGTTCCAGATCACCTCTCGAATTTCTCTCTCTTTCCTCAGCCTCCCTCGTCTACCGCGACAAGGTTTTGGTCAAGTACTCACTCATCTCCTTTCTATTAAGCGTTTTTCACTCACTTCTACTAGTTTCCTGTCTGTTGCGGTTAATTTCTTCCAGCAGGTTTTCTTTCTCAACGTGAACTGCTCTCTCTAGTTCACTCATTCTTATAGACATCTATTCACTCTGCTCACCCATGCTGTCCATCATCTTGGTCAAGGCCTCTTCCACCGATGCCCCGTTGTCTACTAATGGTGTAACTAGTGGTGGCGTCGCCCTATTGGTTCCTGGCAGTATAGTGCAGGTCGAGATACGAGTTTTACCTCTCTGTTCCATCATAATCCGCCTCTGGTTCCGCTGGTGTAATTCCTGACCCTGTTTTACTCTCCTGTCCGGATTGCTCTTCCGAGTAGGTCATAGTCATGAACTCCCTTGACCGTTGCAACCCATCAAAAGTTTGTTTATGGTTCTGACCGCACCAAACCGATCAGAATTCCCATTTTGCTCCTTCCCACGCCCCCACTCGTTCTCGTCTAGAGATGTGTTTGGGTGGATCTCTACTTCCAGCCTTGCTTCTTTTTCTTCTGAGGCTTTTTGACTCCTTGTTTCAACCTTCTGCCTGAAACTTGGTTCTCTTTCTTGTTCCGAATCCCTTCGGTCTTTTCCACGAGAGGGTCGTTCTTGATTTTCTCTGTTTCTTTGGTATAAAATTCCTAGAGCTATCACTCAATTTAAGTACACCCAACTTGACTAGTCTAATCTTAATTTATCGCTTCCCACCGCTTTTATTTTTTGATAACCAATAATAAGAACACAACAGGATAATGTCCAAATTTCAACTAGCAAGTGACCACGAATCTTTTTAAGTTATCACAGAACAGTGTGTATACAATTTTTGCACAGCAATTGATTATTGGTTCTTGGATATAAAGCAAGCACGGACTGATGATATCAATACATTTAAAAATTTGTGTAGTCACTACCCTATCGGAAATAGTTATTGAGGATTTAAAACCAAAAGGAGAAGGAGGAAAAAATACGTATTTCAAAAAAATGATTGTGTATTGCATTCGGTCTGTCGCAATTTAACAGTATAACTTGTTTCTAAACAGACAAAACCGCTTTAAACAGTCAAAACTTGAAGACAGTATCCTTCTCAAGTGGGCGACTATTGCACTCACCTAGTTCTGTGTTACCTATCTAGCCTTCGGATTGCCCGAGCTAGACCTACTAAAACCCTCAAGGTAACCACTCTTCCAAAAAATAGTCTGGATTTTAATCCAATTAAATCAGTGTCCAATTCTGTTTTCAACTAGACCTAGAGTCGCGAATCTCCAGATTTAGACCTGTTTTTATTTCACTATGCTCTTTTCAATTTTTTATAGGCAGGTTATCAGTGCAGTCACCAGTCTCCTGCCTGATTCCTAATATCTTAACACTAGTCACTTTGTATCTTACTTTCGTCTACGTATGTTCAGTATCTCTACGGTCGCGTTCGTTAAAAAAGAGCCCTCCGGGTTGACAAAAATAGGACCCCTCCGAATTGGACCTCCTCCTAATTGGCAAAAATAGGACCCCTCGGAATTGGGATCCCTTCGGGTTGACAAAAATAGGACCCCCCTCCGAATTGGGACCCCTTCCGGTTTAAAAAAATAGGACCCCTCCAAACTGGTCCCCTCCTAATTGGCAAAAATAGGAACCTCCGAATTGGGACCCCTCCTAATCGGCAAAAATGGCCTTTCCGGACCGTTTAAAAAGAATACCCGAGACCCTTCCGAATACTGTCTCAGCGCTTATCAGAGCTTATTTTCCTAAATAAACTAACTAGGAAGGACGCATTCTGGCCCTAGACCCTTCCAGATTGAGGCTAAGCTGCTTTTTTACCAATTTTCCTTAACTGTGAAGAGTCGTCTAACTAGACTAGTTTTGACTCGACTATCTTTTTCTGGGTTCCTTAGCCGTTCCTTTTTTTCGAGAACAGCGTAAAATTGCCTTATTCAACCGTTACTTCCGTATGGTAGGGGTTTAAGGTTTTTCCAAAAAAAAAATACAAAATGTGAAGGGTCTTATTCACAAATTGGTAGTTTTTGCTATGGCTAAAAACAATCTAGAAAGTTTTTATATTGTTACTTTTTTCAAAACACAATTGCACTATAACTAAGCTTATTCAGTTTCTGTTCTAGTGGTACCAAGATGAATTCGAGCTGTGCAATAGTTCTCAAGTTATAAATCGAACCGTCTTTGATGCGAACTCAAAAATTTTTCAAACTTATAGTTTCCGTCTAACTTTTTTCGCAATTCTTGTCTTATTGACTTAAAAATTATCGATCCGAGCTCAAAAAGTCTATGCTCTTCTAGTTCAATGCAAAAACCAGGTCTAAAATGTTTCAGCTGAAAAAACTTGCCAAAAACCATGCTATTTGGACCCCTCCGGATTGATGAATCAACTAAATCAAACATTTTAAGGTCAATTTCACCAGGGCCAGGAAGGTTATTGGTAAACGGGTTCTAAAACGTGTCGATTCACTAGTGTATGTTTTCCGAACAACAATTTTTATCGCCCTATCTCAAAATCTTTGAAAAAGTTTTCTATTTTGTGACAGTTCGTTTTTCAAAAATCACGAAATTTCGGATTTCGTCACCCAATTAGTTCCAACCACGTTCAATATAATTTTCACCGGTTCCACTAAATAAAACGCAATTAAAATTCAATAAAGGTGCAAATAAATGAGCGTTTTTTTCTGTTTCAAAAAATATCGATATCTCAAAAATCGCGACTTCTGGGGGGATCAAAATATCTTTGTTTTGACCCTAAAAACCGGTCTGTTTGCTATGTTTTTTTAACTGAAAAACGATATAGGAGTATTAATAAATGCAGTTAAATAGTAATACTAATAATATTATACCCCTCCGGGTTTGTTCAATGTCCGAATTAAGGTGCTTAACTCGGAAATTTGCAACTCGGTGGAGGGTCACTACAGTACAGTCACTGTCGAGCCCCTCACAGATTGATCTCTTAATTTCTGTACCAGAATGGATACAAAACTTGTTAACGATACCTAACAGTCAATTTTTGTTGTCCCTGAGACCCTTCCTGCTACTCCTTGCACTGCTTGTCGGATCAGTCTTCCGCTCTCTTCCATGACCCTTCCGGAATAAGTACAAATTAGCATTAACGTGCTTAAATACTCAAAGAAACCTACAGTACAGACACCAAAAACGGACCACAATTTTGATCATTGCAATCATGTTTGATATAAACGCCTATAACAACAATATATCTAATAAAAACAAATGGGAGGGTCGGACCAAATCTCGTCTGGGGGTGATGATTTGTACTGATTTCATATAATTTTTGTTTTTTTTTGGTTATTTTCTATGTTTTTGTCTTTTTTGTTGGGTACTACATTACTTTTTGTTTGGTTTCTTGCATATCTTCAAGCATTTTTGGTCATCTACCGCTCAGGGAACGAAGGGACGGCTAATCCCCCACCCTTCACGATACCTGAACTTTTGGTCTTAAATAGGTTAAAAAACTAAACCCGGGAATCCGAAAGGCTTGCGTTTTCATAGCCACCCTTACGGCCCTGTGTTAAGAGCTTTATTTCTAGCCTCAGCTCGGCGCGGAGTAATTGTTAATGGATCTGCCGATCATGATGTTAAAAGATTAACACCCATTAGCGCCATAAAGACATATATGTAACATTCGCACGAAAGTACATATCGACGGAAAATGAAGCCAGGTTATGAAACGACTGGCTAGCGTCTAAACACATCTTCATATGCTTTTAATTCAAAGCCAGTTCTATTTTTGGTCTTTTAACATTGGGTCAAAAAATCAATCACTGTTTTTGGGCTATCGGCCAAAACGCGCAGATTAACTTAGCTACATGCAAAATAGTGAGCTCTGGCTGAATCTCAGTATCCCCAGACAACGAGGTCACATTAAAAGCAAGGCTACTGCTTATTATCATATTACGATTCTTTTTGTTCTGCCCTTTCCCTTTGGAGATGGATCAACCCTTTCCCTCAAATCCTAGCTTTTCATTATCTGATAACGAATTTAAATGTTATTTGATTCAGTTCAGGACATATCCGGAAGCTAAAAGTTGTTAAAATGTAGTTTCAGTTTCCTCCCCAGACCCTTCCGGATCGTGGAATCCTAACAAAGAGCGTTCTTATCCTCCTTTCTGGAAGGGTGGTAAAATCCTGCCGATACCCTTCCGAATTCTTGGGAACTTCTCGGTAACAATTGTACAGTTACAATCGTTACAATTCGGCATTGCTGGATGAGTTGCCCCCTCCTCTTGTAGATCCATGGATCCTTCCTCTGGTAAAATGGTTGTTAAATTTCCATCTCGGCTCCTTATTAGCCTCTCCCGAGTGTGCTGTTAGCCTTCACAGGAGACCATCCAACCTATCCATGATAGCTTGAGTGCGTCTTTCAATCATTGCGTCTCATCTAGTGTCAAGAGTCCCAATAGCCTGCTCTTGATGACTTCGTAATTGTTCCAGATCACCTCTCGAATTTCTCTCTCTTTCCTCAGCCTCCCTCATCTACCGCGACAAGTTTTTGGTCAAGTACTCACTCGTCTCCTTTCTATTAAGCATTTTTCACTTCTACTAGTTTCCTGTCTGTTGCGGTTAATTTCTTCCCGCAGGTTTTTTCTCTCAACGTGAACTGCTCTCTCTAGTTCACTCATTCTTATAGACATCTATTCACTCGGCTCACCCATGCTGTCCATCATCTTGGTCAAGGCCTCTTCCGCCGATGCCCCGTTGTCTACTAATGGTGTAACTAGTGGTGGCGTCGGCCCATTGGTTCCTGGCAGTATAGTGCAGGTCGAGATACGAGTTTTACCTCTCTGTTCCTTCATAATCCACCTCTGGTTCCGCTCGTGTAATTTCTGTTTTCCTATCCTGTCCGGATTGCTTTTCCGAGTAGGTCATAGTCATGAACTCCCTTGACCGTTGCATTCCATCAAAAGTCTTGTTTATGGTTCTGACCGCACCAAACCGATCAGAATTCCCATTTTGCTCCTTCCCACGCCCCGGCTCGTTCTCGTCTAGAGATGGGTTTGGGTGGATCTCTACTTCCAGCCTTGCTCCTTTTTCTTCTGAGGCTTTTTGACTCCTTGTTTCAACATTTTTCATGAAACTTGGTTCCTTTTCTTGTTCCGAATCCCTTCGGTCTTTTCCACGAGAGGGTCGTTCTTGATTTTCTCTGTTTCTTTGGTATACAATTCCTAGAGCTATCACTCAATTTAAGTACCCCAAACATGACAAGGCTCATCTTAATTTATCGCTTCCCACCGCTTTTATTTTTTGATAACCAATAAAAAGAACACAACAGGATGTGTCCAATTTTCAACAAGCAAGTGACCACGAATCTTTTTAAGTTATCACAGTACAGTGTGTATACAATTTTTGCACAGCAAATGATTATTGGTTCTTGTGTATAAAGCAAGCACGGACTGATGATATCAATACATTTAAAAGTTTGTGTTGTCACTACCCTATCGAAAATAATTATTGAGGATTTAAAAGTTTCTGTCTAACTTTTTTCGCAATTCTTGTCTTATTGACTTAAAAATTATCGATCCGAGCTCAAAACCCTATGCTCTTCTAGTTCAATGCAAAAACCAGGTCTAAAATGTTTCAGCCAAAAAAATTTGCCAAAAACAATGCTATTTGGACCCCTTCGGTTTGATGAATCAAATGAATCAAACATTTTAAAGTCAATTTCATCAGGGCCAAGAAAGTTATTGGTAAACGGGTTCCAAAACTTGTCGATTCACTAGCGTATGTTGTCCGAACAACAATTTTTATCGCCCTATCTCAAAATTTTTCAAAAAAATATCCTCTTTTGTGACGTTTTGTTTTTCAAAAATCACGAAATTTCTGATTTCGTCACCCAATTAGTTACAAACCCGTTCTAACTAATTTTCACCGGTTCCACTAATTATAAAAATGCAATTACGGAATGCAATTAAAGTGCAATTTAAAGGCAATTAAAGTGCAATAAAAGTGCAATTAAATGAGCGTTTTTTTCCGTTTCAAAAAATATCGATATCTCAAAAATCGCAACTTGTGGGGGGATCAAAATATCTTTGTTTTGACCCTAAAACTGGTCTGTTTGCTATGTTTTTTTAACTGAAAAACGATATAGGAGTATTAATAAATGCAGTTAAATAGTAATACTAATAATATTATACCCCTCCGGGTTTGTTCAGTATCCGAATTAAGGTGCTTAACTCGGAAATTCGCAACTCGGTGGAGGGTCACTACAGTACAGTCACTGTCGAGCCCCTCACAGATTGATCTTTTAATTTCTGTACCAAATTGGATACAAAACTTGTTAACGATACCTAACAGTCAATTTTTGTTGTCCCTGAGACCCTTCCTGCTACCCCTTGCACCTCTTGTCGGATCAGTCTTCCGCTCTTTTCCATGACCCTTCCGGAATGAGTACAAATTAGCATTAACGTGCTTAAATACTCAAAGAACTCTACAGTACAGACACCAAAAACGGACCACAATTTTGATCATGGCAATCCTGTTTGATATAAACGCCTATAACAACAATATATCTAATAACAACAAATGGGAGGGTTGGATCACATCTCGTCTGGGGGGGATGATTTGTACTGATTTAATATAATTTTTGTTTTTTCGGTTATTTTCTATGTTTTTGTCTTTTTTGTTGGGCACTACATTACTTTTTGTTTGGTTTCTTGCATATCTTCAAGTATTTTTGGTCATGTACCTCTCAGGGAACGACGGGACGGCCGATCCCCCACCCTTCACGAAACGTAAATTTTCGGTCTTAAATAGGTTAAAAAACTAAACGCGGGAATCAGGAAGGCTTCCGTTTTCTGCGCCACCCTTAAGAACCTGTGTTAAGGGCTTTATTTCGAGCCTCCGCTCGGCGCGGAGTGCTTGTTATTGGATCTGCCAATCATGATGTTAAAAGATTAACACCCATTAGCGCTTAAGACATATATGTAACATTCGCACGAAAGTACATATCGACGGTAAATGAAGCTAGGTTACGAAACGACTGGCTAGCGTCTAAACACATCTTTAGATGCTTTTAACCGTCTCCGCCAAAGCCAGTTCTATGTGTAGTCCTTTAACATTGGGTCGAAAATTTATCACTGTTTCCGGGCTATCGGCCAAAATGCGCAGATTAACTTAGCTACATGCAAAATAGTGAGCTCGTGACTGAATCTCAGTATCCCCATACAACGAGGTCACACTAAAAGCAAGGCTACTGCTTGTTATCATATTACCATTCTTTTTGTTCTGTAGATAAAAATCATCATATCCATCGGAGATGGATCAACCCTTTCCCTCAACTCCTAGCTTCTCATTATCTGATAACGAATTTAAAAGTTATGTGATTCAGTTCAGGACATATCCGGAAGCTAAAAGTTGTTAAAATGTAGTTTCAGTTTCTTCCCCAGACCCTACCGGATCGTGGAATCCTAACGAGAGCGGTGTTATCGTCCTTCTGGAAGGGTGGTAAAATCCTCCCGATACCCTTCCGAATTCTCGGGAATTTCTCGGTAACAATTCTACAGTTACAATCGTTACAATTCGAACAGTCTCGATCGGAACTTCAATACAGTTCTCGCGTTTTTTCCTAACTATCGAGAGTCAATGTTGCTGTTTTTTAGCGAAAATTGCTATGTTCTGATTTTCGGGGTTTTTTTGGTTATTTTCTATGTTTTTGTCTTTTTTGTTGGGTACTACATTACTTTTTGTTTGGTTTCTTGCATATCTTCAAGCATTTTTGGTCATCTACCGCTCAGGGAACGAAGGGACGGCTAATCCCCCACCCTTCACGATACCTGAACTTTTGGTCTTAAATAGGTTAAAAAACTAAACCCGGGAATCCGAAAGGCTTGCGTTTTCATAGCCACCCTTACGGCCCTGTGTTAAGAGCTTTATTTCTAGCCTCAGCTCGGCGCGGAGTAATTGTTAATGGATCTGCCGATCATGATGTTAAAAGATTAACACCCATTAGCGCCATAAAGACATATATATATAACATTCGCACGAAAGTACATATCGACGGAAAATGAAGCCAGGTTATGAAACGACTGGCTAGCGTCTAAACACATCTTCATATGCTTTTAATTCAAAGCCAGTTCTATATTTGGTCTTTTAACATTGGGTCAAAAAATCAATCACTGTTTTTGGGCTATCGGCCAAAACGCGCAGATTAACTTAGCTACATGCAAAATAGTGAGCTCTGGCTGAATCTCAGTATCCCCAGACAACGAGGTCACATTAAAAGCAAGGCTACTGCTTATTATCATATTACGATTCTTTTTGTTCTGCCCTTTCCCTTTGGAGATGGATCAACCCTTTCCCTCAAATCCTAGCTTTTCATTATCTGATAACGAATTTAAATGTTATTTGATTCAGTTCAGGACATATCCGGAAGCTAAAAGTTGTTAAAATGTAGTTTCAGTTTCCTCCCCAGACCCTTCCGGATCGTGGAATCCTAACAAAGAGCGTTCTTATCCTCCTTTCTGGAAGGGTGGTAAAATCCTGCCGATACCCTTCCGAATTCTTGGGAACTTCTCGGTAACAATTGTACAGTTACAATCGTTACAATTCGGCATTGCTGGATGAGTTGCCCCCTCTTCTTGTAGATCCATGGATCCTTCCTCTGGTAAAATGGTCGTTAAAGTTCCATCTCGGCTCCTTATTAGCCTCTCCCGAGTGTGCTGTTAGCCTTCACAGGAGACCATCCAACCTATCCATGATAGCTTGAGTGCGTCTTTCAATCATTGCGTCTCATCTAGTGTCAAGAGTCCCAATAGCCTGCTCTTGATGACTTCGTAATTGTTCCAGATCACCTCTCGAATTTCTCTCTCTTTCCTCAGCCTCCCTCATCTACCGCGACAAGTTTTTGGTCAAGTACTCACTCGTCTCCTTTCTATTAAGCATTTTTCACTTCTACTAGTTTCCTGTCTGTTGCGGTTAATTTCTTCCCGCAGGTTTTTTCTCTCAACGTGAACTGCTCTCTCTAGTTCACTCATTCTTATAGACATCTATTCACTCGGCTCACCCATGCTGTCCATCATCTTGGTCAAGGCCTCTTCCGCCGATGCCCCGTTGTCTACTAATGGTGTAACTAGTGGTGGCGTCGGCCCATTGGTTCCTGGCAGTATAGTGCAGGTCGAGATACGAGTTTTACCTCTCTGTTCCTTCATAATCCACCTCTGGTTCCGCTCGTGTAATTTCTGTTTTCCTATCCTGTCCGGATTGCTTTTCCGAGTAGGTCATAGTCATGAACTCCCTTGACCGTTGCATTCCATCAAAAGTCTTGTTTATGGTTCTGACCGCACCAAACCGATCAGAATTCCCATTTTGCTCCTTCCCACGCCCCGGCTCGTTCTCGTCTAGAGATGGGTTTGGGTGGATCTCTACTTCCAGCCTTGCTCCTTTTTCTTCTGAGGCTTTTTGACTCCTTGTTTCAACATTTTTCATGAAACTTGGTTCCTTTTCTTGTTCCGAATCCCTTCGGTCTTTTCCACGAGAGGGTCGTTCTTGATTTTCTCTGTTTCTTTGGTATACAATTCCTAGAACTATCACTCAATTTAAGTACCCCAAACTTGACAAGGCTCATCTTAATTTATCGCTTCCCACCGCTTTTATTTTTTGATAACCAATAAAAAGAACACAACAGGATGTGTCCAATTTTCAACAAGCAAGTGACCACGAATCTTTTTAAGTTATCACAGTACAGTGTGTATACAATTTTTGCACAGCAAATGATTATTGGTTCTTGTGTATAAAGCAAGCACGGACTGATGATATCAATACATTTAAAAGTTTGTGTTGTCACTACCCTATCGAAAATAATTATTGAGGATTTAAAAGTTTCTGTCTAACTTTTTTCGCAATTCTTGTCTTATTGACTTAAAAATTATCGATCCGAGCTCAAAACCCTATGCTCTTCTAGTTCAATGCAAAAACCAGGTCTAAAATGTTTCAGCCGAAAAAATTTGCCAAAAACAATGCTATTTGGACCCCTTCGGTTTGATGAATCAATTGAATCAAACATTTTAAAGTCAATTTCATCAGGGCCAAGAAAGTTATTGGTAAACGGGTTCCAAAACTTGTCGATTCACTAGCGTATGTTGTCCGAACAACAATTTTTATCGCCCTATCTCAAAATTTTTCAAAAAAATATCCTCTTTTGTGACGTTTTGTTTTTCAAAAATCACGAAATTTCTGATTTCGTCACCCAATTAGTTACAAACCCGTTCTAACTAATTTTCACCGGTTCCACTAATTATAAAAATGCAATTACGGAATGCAATTAAAGTGCAATTTAAAGGCAATTAAAGTGCAATAAAAGTGCAATTAAATGAGCGTTTTTTTCCGTTTCAAAAAATATCGATATCTCAAAAATCGCAACTTGTGGGGGGATCAAAATATCTTTGTTTTGACCCTAAAACTGGTCTGTTTGCTATGTTTTTTTAACTGAAAAACGATATAGGAGTATTAATAAATGCAGTTAAATAGTAATACTAATAATATTATACCCCTCCGGGTTTGTTCAGTATCCGAATTAAGGTGCTTAACTCGGAAATTCGCAACTCGGTGGAGGGTCACTACAGTACAGTCACTGTCGAGCCCCTCACAGATTGATCTTTTAATTTCTGTACCAAATTGGATACAAAACTTGTTAACGATACCTAACAGTCGATTTTTGTTGTCCCTGAGACCCTTCCTGCTACCCCTTGCACCTCTTGTCGGATCAGTCTTCCGCTCTTTTCCATGACCCTTCCGGAATGAGTACAAATTAGCATTAACGTGCTTAAATACTCAAAGAACTCTACAGTACAGACACCAAAAACGGACCACAATTTTGATCATGGCAATCCTGTTTGATATAAACGCCTATAACAACAATATATCTAATAACAACAAATGGGAGGGTTGGATCACATCTCGTCTGGGGGGGGGGATGATTTGTACTGATTTTATATAATTTTTGTTTTTTCGGTTATTTTCTATGTTTTTGTCTTTTTTGTTGGGCACTACATTACTTTTTGTTTGGTTTCTTGCATATCTTCAAGTATTTTTGGTCATGTACCGCTCAGGGAACGACGGGACGGCCGATCCCCCACCCTTCACGAAACGTAAATTTTCGGTCTTAAATAGGTTAAAAAACTAAACGCGGGAATCAGGAAGGCTTCCGTTTTCTGCGCCACCCTTAAGAACCTGTGTTAAGGGCTTTATTTCGAGCCTCCGCTCGGCGCGGAGTGCTTGTTATTGGATCTGCCGATCATGATGTTAAAAGATTAACACCCATTAGCGCTTAAGACATATATGTAACATTCGCACGAAAGTACATATCGACGGTAAATGAAGCTAGGTTACGAAACGACTGGCTAGCGTCTAAACACATCTTTAGATGCTTTTAACCGTCTCCGCCAAAGCCAGTTCTATGTGTAGTCCTTTAACATTGGGTCGAAAATTTATCACTGTTTCCGGGCTATCGGCCAAAATGCGCAGATTAACTTAGCTACATGCAAAATAGTGAGCTCGTGACTGAATCTCAGTATCCCCATACAACGAGGTCACACTAAAAGCAAGGCTACTGCTTGTTATCATATTACCATTCTTTTTGTTCTGTAGATAAAAATCATCATATCCATCGGAGATGGATCAACCCTTTCCCTCAACTCCTAGCTTCTCATTATCTGATAACGAATTTAAAAGTTATGTGATTCAGTTCAGGACATATCCGGAAGCTAAAAGTTGTTAAAATGTAGTTTCAGTTTCTTCCCCAGACCCTACCGGATCGTGGAATCCTAACGAGAGCGGTGTTATCGTCCTTCTGGAAGGGTGGTAAAATCCTCCCGATACCCTTCCGAATTCTCGGGAATTTCTCGGTAACAATTCTACAGTTACAATCGCTACAATTCGAACAGTCTCGATCGGAACTTCAATACAGTTCTCGCGTTTTTTCCTAACTATCGAGAGTCAATGTTGCTGTTTTTTAGCGAAAATTGCTATGTTCTGATTTTCGGGGTTTTCTGTGTCTGCGAAATCTCAAGGTCGTGACGTGCATTTAATTTCAAACAAATTTTTGAAAAATTACTTCGTCACTTCAAATGAATCTCTCCCAATGCGTCAAATTGCACGGTTAGCACTGTTAATCCCTCGAAACTGCCAATTTTCTCACTCGGATGCTCTTATAACGTTTCGATATTGCCAAGCATTTTGGCGCCATTCCAGTCAAATGTTACAGAGGACCATTTGCACTGGCTTTGTTAGGGTCGGTAAGAAACAGGTAAAGTTCTATCTTGACGCTAGCCAGTCGTTATAGGATCTAAAATTACTTTATGTCGTTATGTGCTTTCCGGTGGAATGTTACATCGTTGGGTTATCCCACAAACAGGTCGTGGAGTGGCTTTCCGGCTTTCTTGTTACTATTAGTAGTAAGTAGTAGTAATATGAATTCTGTGGTTCACACAAGGGGTTTTGACTCCGTCAGTTTCTCGTTTCATATAACAGTTCTATTTCTGCAATTGTTCGTCGTACAATCGCACGCTAATTTCCAAGCACTTGTCGCTCTCCTTGTATTGCTCAAATTTTGACCAGACGATTTTTAGAAGTCGTTGTTTCAAGCCAATCCCTTCTCTTAAATCGACTTTTAACACATTCGCAAGTCGACAGGTTAGGTACATGAAATTCTGTTCGCATTTGGCTTTCCTTGGACGTCACAGCTGAAACAAATTGGCGCGCAAGAACTCTGTGTAACATGGTTTGTCTAGACTACATGCCTCATAACGTCCCAAAATCAATTTTGAAAGCAACAGTAAGTTGTTTAGCTGAACATACATTAGCAAAGGAAGAATCCCTAGTACTTTCAAGTTTTCTTTGTATGAGACACTACTAACGCAAATCCATTTTACTGCTCTTCGCTGAATCGTCTCTAATTAGGACATTACGTACTTTTTTAAACCAAAGCAAGGACTTGCGTAAAGAATCACCGTGATTATCATGCATTTGAATAAACTCAGTTTCGCTACTCTGTTTAAATTCAATATAATTCTTTTGATAACGAAAAAAAATTTATTGACTTTTAAGCCGGCTTTGTCAATGTGTATATTCCAGCACAAACCATTTGAAATTATAACCCCTAGATCTTTCTGAGTGTCCACTAATGTAATTTCCGTATTGTTGAAGCAAAATTTATTTGAACGTTTAGTAAAGCTTACGTGGGTGCATTTATGAACATTGAATGGCATATGAATTTCGACTGTCCAGTTGCATATCACATTAAGTTCATTTTGAAATTCTTCTTTAGCTAATCCTAGGCTGGGGATTTTTGCATTATCGGCAAAAAGTAAAGGTGTGACATTTTGGCAAAGTGAAGGCAAGTAATTAATAAAAGCTAGGAAAAACAATGGCCCGAGGATGCTGCCTTGGGGCACTCCGCTTGTTACGGGCATTAGATCTGAGATTTCGCTATTCACTCTGACAAAGTGAGACCTGTTTGATAGATAAGATTTCAATAATTTGATCAAATTTTTACCTACTCCGTTTTTGAAAAGCTTCATCAAGAGGATACCGTGGTCAATACAGTCGAACGCTTTACTCAAATCCGTTAAAACGGTCTCGATATCACTCGTTTTGTCCTGACTTTTGTAGGCTGTCTGTAAGAAAGTCAATAGCTGTAAGACCGTGGATTTGTTCTTCCGAAAACCATGTTGTGAACTATGAAACATAGGTGATAGATGTTTTTATAATCATTTCATCAATAGTCTTTTTTATGGTTCTGACCGCACCAAACCGATCAGAATAGCCAGTCTCCATTTTTGTGGATGCCTCGTTTTCATGGGTCGATTTGTTCAGGCTTAATTGAGACTCAAAATCATCAATCTTATCATTGTCTTCCTCTTCTCCTTGGGTGTCTACTTCATCACTTGTTCCCGTTCCCATAGTAAAGGGGAAGAAATTTCCTAAAGTGTTCTTGACTCGTTCCGAAAACGAGGAGGACGTTACCAATTTATATGTCACCCCACGCATCATGGTTTTGTCAGTAGGTGATCCTGCTGCTGCTGCTGCTGCTGCTGCTGCTGCTGCTGCTGCTGCATTTTCAGTCAAAACGTCGTTCAGTTCCGACATCTTCTCTCAATCTGGAGTCGTGGTGGCGAAATCGTGGCCTTGTTATACGGGAGTAGATTCACTCGTGAACCTACAATTCCCATTTTGCTTCGTCCCACGTCCGGCTCGTTCGCGTCTAGAGATGCGTTTGGGTGGATCTCTACTTCCAGCCTTGCTGCTTTTTTTTCTGAGGCTTTTGACTTCTTGTTCCAACCATTCTGCCTGAAACTTGGTTCCCTTCCTTGTTCCGAATCCCTTCGGTCTTTTCCACGAAAGGGTCGTTCATTGATTTTCTCTGTTTCTTTGGTATAAAATTCCTAGAGCTATCACTCAGTTTAAGTGCCCTCAACTTGTCTAGGCTCATCTTAATTTATCGCTTCCCACCGCCTTTATTTTTGATAACCAATAACAAGAACACAACAGGATAATGTCCAAAATTTCAACTAGCAAGTGACCACGAATCTTTTTAAGTTATCCCAGTACAGTGTGCATACAAATTTGCAAAGCAATTGATTATTGCTTATTGGATATGAAGCAAGCACAGACTGATGATATCAATACACTTCAAAGATAGTGTAGTCGCTACCCAATCGAGAATAAGTAATGAGGATTAAAAACCAAAAGGAAAATGAGAAAGAAAAAGAGTTTTTCAAAAAAATGAATGTGTATTGCACTCGGTCTGTCGCAATTTAATAGTTGAACTTGTTTATAAAGACAGAGCTTTCCCTGTTTAGTGCCGCACTAAACAGACAAAACTTGAAGGCGGTATCCTTCTCAAGTGGGCGACTATTGCACCCACCGAGTTCTGTGTTACCTATCGAGCCTTCGGATTGCCCGAGCTAGACCTGCTAAAAATCTCAAGGCAACCACTCTTCCGAAAAATAGCCTGGATTTTAATCCAATTAAATCAGTGTCCAATTCTGTTTTCAACTAGACCTAGAGTCGCGAATCTCCGGATTTAGACCTGTTTTTATTTCACTATGCTTTTTTCAATTTTCAATAGGCAAGTTACCAGTGCAGTCACCAGTCTGCTGCCTGATTCCTAATATCTTAATACCAGTCACTATGTATCTTACTTTCGTCTACGTATGCTCAGTACCCCTACGGTCGCGTTCATTAAAAAAGAGCCCTTCGGGTTGACAAAAATAGGACCCCCCTCCGAATTGGGACCCCTTCCGGATTGAAAAAAAATAGGACCCCTCCGAACTGAGACCCCTCCTAATTGGCAAAAATAGGACCCTCCGAATTGGGACCCCTCCTTATCGGCAAAAATGACCTTTCGGGACCGTTTAAAAACAATACCCGAGACCCTCTCGGATACTGTCTCAGAGCCTTTTTTCCTACATAAACTAACAAGGAAGGATGCATTCTGGCCCTAGACCCTTCCAGATTGAGGCTAAGCTGCTTATTTAACAATTTTCCTTAACTGTGAAGGGTCGTCTAATTAGCCTAGTTTTGACTCAACTATCTTTTCCTGGGTTCCATAACCCTTCCTTTTTGTCGAGAACAGCGTAAAATTTCCTTATTCAACCGTTACTACCGTATGGTAGGGGTATAAGGATTTTCCAAAAAAATATTACAAAACGTGAAGGGTCTTTTTCACAAATCAGTAGTTTTTGCTAAAAACAATCTAGAAAGTTTTTGTATGCTTAATTTTTTCAAAAAACATTTACTTTATAACTAAACTTACTTAGTTTCTGTTCTAGTGGTACCAAAATGAATTGGAGTTGTCCATTAGTTCTAATGTTTTAAGTCGAACCGTCTTTGATGCGAACTCAAAAGATTTTCAAACTTATAGTTTCCGTCTAACTTTTTTTCACAATTCTTGTCTTATTGACTTAAAAATTTTCGATCCGAGCTCAAAAGACCTAAAATTTTCTAGTTCAATGCAAAAACCTTGTCTTAAATGATTCAGCCGAAAAAATATGCCAAAAACAAAAATATGCCAAAAGAATCAACTAAATCAAACATGTTAAGGTCAGTTTCACCAGGGCCAGGAAGGTTAATGGCAAACGGGTTCTAAAACCTGTCGATTCACTAGTGTATGTTGTCCGAACATCAATTTTTATCGCCTTATCTCGAAAACTTCGAAAAATTTTCTTATTTTGAAACGTTTCGTTTTTCAAAAATCACGAAATTTCGGATTTCGTCACCCAATTAGTTCCAACCACGTTCGAACTATTTTCACCGGTTCCACTAATTATAATAGTCCAGTTACGGAGTAACTCGTCAACTGAGCGCTTTTTTTGTTTCAAAAATTGTCGATATCTCAAAAATCGCGATTTGTGGGATGATCAAAATATCACTATTTTGACCCTAAAAACCGGTCTGTTTGCTTTGTTTTTTTTTAACTGAAAAAGGATATAGGAGTAATAATACAGGCAGTAAAAATAGTAATGCTAATAATATTATACCCCTCCGGTTGTGTTCAATATCCTAATTAAGGTGCTTAACTCGGAAGTTTGCAACTCGGTGGAGGGTCACTACAGTACAGTCACTGTCGAGCCCCTCACTGATTGATCTCTTAATTTCTGTACCAAAATGGATACACAACTTGTTAACGATACCTAACAGTTGATTTTTGTTGTCCCTGAGACCCTTTCTGTTGCTCCTTGCACTGCTTGCCGGATCAGTCTTCCACTCTCTTCCCAAGACCCTTCCGAAATGAGCACAAATTAGCATTAACGTGCTCAAATACTCAGTACAGACACCAAAAATGGGCCACAATTTTGATCATGACAATACTGTTCGATTTAAACGCCTATAAAAACAATATATCCAATAACAACAAATGGGAGGGTCGGATCACATCTCGTCTGGGGTGATGATTTGTACTGATTTTATATATTTTTTTAGTTTTTTCGGTTATTTTTTTAATGTTTTTGTCTTTTTTGTTGGGTACTTAATTACATTTTGTTTGGTTTCTTGCATATCTTCAAGTATTTTTGGTCAAGTACCGCTCGGAGAAAGGAGAGACGTCCGATCCCCCACCGTTCACGATACGTGAATTTTCGGTCTTAAATAGGTTAAAAAACAACCCTCGAATCCTGAAGGCTTCCGCTTTCCAAGCCACCTTTACGGCCGTGTGTTAAGGACCTTTTTTTGAGCCTCCGCTCGGCGCGGAGTGCTTGTTATTGGATCTGCCGATCATGATGTTAAAAGATTAACACCCATTAGCGCCATAAAAACATACAAGTAACATTCGCCCGGAAGTACATATCGACGGAAAATAAAGCTAGGTTATGAAACGACGGGCTAGCGTCTAAACACATCTTCATATGCTTTTGACCGTCTCCACCAAAGCCAGTTCTATGTGTGGTCCTTCAACATTGGGTCGACAAAGTCACCACTGTTTTCGGGCTATCGGCCAGAACGCGCAGAATAACTTAGTTACATGCAAAATAGTGAGCTCATGTATCAATTTTTTCAAAAGATAGTGTAGTCACTACCCAATTGAGAAATATTTATGAGGATTTAAAACCAAAAGGAGAAGGAGAACGAAAAAAAATGAATGTGTATCGCATTCGGTCTGTCGCAATTTAATAGTTGAACTTGTTTCTAAAGAAAGAGCTTTTCCTGTTTAGTGCCGCACTAAACAAACAAAACTTGAAGGCAGTATCCTTCTCAAGTGGGCGACTATTGCATCCACCGAGTTCTGTGCTACCTATCTAGCTTTCGGATTGAACGAGCTAGACCTACTAAAACTCTCAGGGCAACCACTATTCCAAAAAATAGTCTGGATTTTAATCCAAATAAATCAGTGTCCAATTCTGTTTTCAACTAGACCTAGAGTCGCGAATATCCGGGTTTTGACCTGTTTTTATTTCACTCTTTTCAATTTTCTATAGGCAAGTTACCAGTGCAGTCACCAGTCTCCTGCCTGATTCCTAATATCTTAATTCTAGTCACTATGTATCTCACTTTCGTCTACGTATGTTCAGTATCTCTCCGATCGCGTTCGTTAAAAAAGAGCCCTCCGGATTGACAAAAATAGGACCCCTCCGAATTGGAACCCCTCCTTATTCTCAAAAATAGGAGCCCTCGGAATTGGGACCCCTCGGGTTGACAAAAATAGGGCAGCCCTCCGATTTGAGACCCTTTCCGGATTGACAAAAATAGGAACCCTCCGATTTGAGACCCCTCCTAATCGGCAAAAATGGCCTTTCCGGATCGTTTAAAAAAATACCCGTGTTCCTTCCGGATACGGTCTCAAAGCCTATTTTGCTAAGTAAACTAACTAGGAAGGATGCATTTTGGCCCTAGACCATTCCAGATTGAGGCTAAACTGCTTGAATAACAATTTTCTTAACTGTGAAGGGTCGTATAACTAGCCTAGTTTTGACTCGACTATTTTTTTTCTGGGTTCCTCAGCTATTCTTTTTTGTCGAGAATAGCGTAAAATTGCCTTATTTAACCGTTACTACCGTATGGTAGGGGTAAAAGGATTTTCCAAAAAAAAACTACAAAACGTGAAGGGTCTTCTTCACAAATCGGTAGGTTTGCTAAAAACAATCTAGATAGTTTTTGTATGCTTACTTCTTTCAAAAAACAATTACTTTATAACTAAGCTTGCTTAGTTTCTGTTCTAATGGTACCAGGCTGAATTGGAGCTGTCCAATAATTCTAAAATTATAAATCGAACCGTCTTTGATGTGAACTCGAAAGGTTTTCAACTTATAGTTTCCGTCTAACTTTTTTCGCAATTCTTGTTTTAATGACTTAAAAATTATCGATCCCAGCTCAAAAGGCCTATACGTTTCTAGTTCGAGGCAAAAACCCGGTCTAAAACAGTTCAGCCGAAAAAACTTGCCAAAAACAATGCTATTTGGACCCCTCCGGAATGATGAATCAACCAAATCAAACATGTTAAGGTCAATTTCACCAAGGCCAGGAAAGCTATTGGCAAACTTGAGCTAAAAATTGTCGGCGTGAATTTTCGGTCTTAAATAGGTTAAAAAACTAAAATCTCGAATCCGGAAGGCTTCCGCTTTCCGAGCCACCCTTACGGCCCTGTGTTAAGGGCCTTTTTTCGAGCCTCCGCTCGGCGCGGAGTGCTTGTTATTGGATCTGCCGATCATGACGTTCAAAGATTAACACCCATTAGCGCCATAAAAACATACATGTAACATTCACCCGGAAGTACATATCGACGGAAAATAAAGCTAGGTTATGAAACGACTGGCTAGCGTCTAAAGACATCTTCATATGCTTTTGACCGATTCCACTAAAGTCTATTCTATGTGTGGTCCTTCAACATTGGGTCGACAAAGTCATCACTGTTTTTGGGCTATCGGCCAGAACGCGCAGATTAATTTAGTTACATGCAAAATAGTGAGCTCATGTATCTATCAATATATTTAAAAGATAGTGTAGTCACTACCCAATTGAGAATTTTTTATGAGGATATAAAATCAAAAGTAGGAGAAAGAAAAAAAACGTATTTCAAAAAATTGAATGTGTATCGCATTCGGTCTGTCGCAATTTAATAGTTGAACATGTTTCTAAAGAAAGAGGTTTTCCTGTTGAGTGCCGCACTAAACATACAAAACTTGAAGGCAGTATCCTTCTCAAGTGGGCGACTATTGCATCCACCGAGCTCTGTGTTACCTATTTAGCCTTCGGATTGGGTTTAGACCAGTTTTCATTTCACTCTTTTCAATTTTTTATAGGCAAGTTACCAGTGCAGTCACCAGTCTCCTGCCTGATTCCTAATATCTTAATACTAGTCACTATGTATCTTACTTTCGTCTACGTATGTTCAGTGTCTCTACGGTCGCGTTCGTTAAAAAAGAGCCCTTCGGATTGACAAAATAGGACCCCTCCGAATTGAAACCCCTCCTAATTCTCAAAAATAGGACCCCTCGGAATTGGGTTTCCTCGGGTTGACAAAAATGAAGCCCCCCTCCGAATTGGGACCCCTTCCGGATTGGCAAAAATAGGACCCTGCGAATTGGGACCCCTCCTAATCGGCGAAAATGACCTTTCCGGACCGTTTAAAAACAATACCCGAGACCCTTCCGGATACTGTCTCAGAGCCTATTTTCCTACATAAACTAACTAGGAAGGATGCATTCTGGCCCTAGACCCTTCCAGATTGAGGCTAAGCTGCTTATTTAACATTTTTACTTAACTGTGAAGGGTCGTCTAATTAGCCTAGTTTTGACTCAACTATCTTTTCCTGGGTTCCATAACCCAGTCTCCTGCCTGATCCCTAAAATCTTAATTCTAGTCACTATGTATCTTACTTTCGTCTACGTATGTTCAGTATCTCTCCGATCGCGTTCGTTAAAAAAGAGCCCTACGGATTGACAAAAATAGGACCCCTCCGAATTGGAACCCCTCCTTATTCTCAAGAATAGGACCCCTCGGAATTGGGACCCCTCGGGTTGACAAAAATAGGGCAGCCCTCCGATTTGAGATCCTTTCCGTATTGACAAAAATAGGAACCCTCCGATTTGGGACCCCTCCTAATCGGCAAAAATGGCCTTTCCGGATCGTTTAAAAAAATACCCGAGTCCCTTCCGGATACGGTCTCAAAGCCTATTTTGCTAAGTAAACTAACTAGGAAGGATGCATTTGGCCCTAGACCATTCCAGATTGAGGCTAAACTGCTTGATTAACAATTTTCTTAACTGTGAAGGGTCGTATAACTAGCCTAGTTTTGACTCGACTATTTTTTTCTGGGTTCCTTAGCTATTCCTTTTTGTCGAGAATATCGTAAAATTGCCTTATTTAACCGTTACTACCATATGATAGGGGTAAAAGGATTTTCCAAAAAAAAAAATTACAAAACGTGTAGGGTCTTCTTCACAAATCGGTAGGTTTGCTAAAAACAATCTAGAAAGTTTTTGTATGCTTACTTTTTTCAAAAAACAATTACTTTATAACTAAGCTTGCTTAGTTTCTGTTCTAATGGTACCAAGCTGAATTGGAGCTGTCCAATAATTCTAAAATTATAAATCGAACCGTCTTTGATGCGAACTCGAAAGGTTTTCAACTTATAGTTTCCGTCTAACTTTTTTCTCAATTCTTGTTTTATTGACTTAAAAATTATCGATCCCAGCTCAAAAGGCCTATACGTTTCTAGTTCGAGGCAAAAACCCGGTCTAAAACAGTTCAGCCGAAAAAACTTGCCAAAAACAATGCTATTTGGATCCCCTCCGGATTGATGAATCAACCAAATCAAACATGTTAAGGTCAATTTCACCAAGGCCAGGAAAGCTATTGGCAAACTTGTGCTAAAAATTGTCGGCGTGAATTTTCGGTCTTAAATAGGTTAAAAAACTAAACCCTCGAATCCGGAAGGCTTCCGCTTTTCGAGCCACCCTTACGGCCCTGTGTTAAGGGCCTTTTTTCGAGCCTCCGCTCGGCGCGGAGTGCTTGTTATTGGATCTGCCGATCATGACGTTCAAAGATTAACACCCATTAGCGCCATAAAAACATACAAGTAACATTCGCCCGGAAGTACATATCGACGGAAAATAAAGCTAGGTTATGAAACGACTGGCTAGCGTCTAAAGACATCTTCATATGCTTTTGACCGATTCCACTAAAGCCTATTCTATGTGTGGTCCTTCAACATTGGGTCGACAAAGTCATCACTGTTTTCGGGCTATCGGCCAGAACGCGCAGATTAACTTAGTTACATGCAAAATAGTGAGCTCATGTATCAATATATTTAAAAGATAGTGTAGTCACTACCCAATTGAGAATTTTTTATGAGGATATAAAATCAAAAGTAGAAGGAGAAAGAAAAAAAACGTATTTCAAAAAAATGAATGTGTATCGCATTCGGTCTGTCGCAATTTAATAGTTGAACATGTTTCTAAAAAAGAGGTTTTCCTGTTCAGTGCCGCACTAAACATACAAAACTTGAAGGCAGTATCCTTCTCAAGTGGGCGACTTTTGCATCCACCGAGCTCTGTGTTACCTATGTAGCCTTCGGATTGAACGAGCTAGACCTACTAAAACTCTCAGGGCAACCACTATTCCAAAAAGTAGTCTGGATTTTAATCCAAATAAATCAGTGTATAATTCTGTTTTCAAAAAGACCTAGAGTCGCGAATATCCGGGTTTAGACCAGTTTTCATTTCACTCTTTTCAATTTTTTATAGGCAAGTTACCAGTGCAGTCACCAGTCTCCTGCCTGATTCCTAATATCTTAATACTAGTCACTATGTATCTTACTTTCGTCTACGTATGTTCAGTGTCTCTACGGTCGCGTTCGTTAAAAAAGAGCCCTTCGGATTGACAAAATAGGACCCCTCCGAATTGAAACCCCTCCTAATTCTCAAAAATAGGACCCCTCGAAATTGGGTTTCCTCGGGTTGACAAAAATGGGGCCCCCTCCGAATTGGGACCCCTTCCGGATTGGCAAAAATAGGACCCTCCGAATTGGGACCCCTCCTAATCGGCGAAAATGACCTTTCCGGACCGTTTAAAATCAATACCCGAGACCCTTCCGGATACTGTCTCAGAGCCTATTTTCCTACATAAACTAACTAGGAAGGATGCATTCTGGCCCTAGACCCTTCCAGATTGAGGCTAAGCTGCTTATTTAACAATTTTCCTTAACTGTGAAGGGTCGTCTAATTAGCCTAGTTTTGACCCAACTCTCTTTTCCTGGGTTCCATAACCCTTCCTTTTTGTCGAGAACAGCGTAAAATTGCCTTATTCAACCGTTACTACCGTATGGTAGGGGTATAAGGATTTTCCAAAAAAAATTACAAAACGTGAAGGGTCTTCTTCACAAATCGGTAGTTTTTGCTAAAAACAATCTAGAAAGTTTTTGTATGCTTACTTCTTTCCCAAAACAATTACAATGTTACTAGGCTTGCTTAGTTTTTGGTCTAGTGGTACCAAGATGAATTGGAGCTGTCCAATTATTCTAAACTTATAATTCGAACTTATAGTTTCCGTCTAACTTTTTTTCGCAATTCTTGTCTTATTGACTTAAAAACTATCGATCCCAGCTCGAAAAAACTATACGCTTCTAGTTCGAGGCAAAAACCCGGTCTAAAACAGTTCAGCCGAAAAAACTTGCCAAAAACAATGCTATTTGGACCCCTCCGGGTTGATGAATCAACTAAATCAAACATGTTAAGGTCAATTTCACCAGGGCCAGGAAGGCTATTGGCAAACGTGTGCTAAAACCTGTCGATTCAATAGTGTATGTTGTCCGAACAACAATTTTTATCGCCCTATTTCAAAAATTTTGAAAAGTTTTCCTATTTTGTGACGTTTCGTTTTTCAAAAATCACGAAATTTCGGATTTCGTCACCCAAATACTTCCAACCACTTTCGAACTAATTTCACCGGTTCCACTAATTCTAATAGTGCAGTTACGGAGTAACTCATCAATTGAGCGCTTTTTTCCGTATCAAAAAATGTCGATATCTCAAAAATCGCGATTTGTGGGGTGATCAAAATATCACTATTTTGACCCTAAAAACAGATCTGTTTGCTATGTTTTTTACTGAAAAATGATATAGGAGTATTATTACAGGCAGTATAAATAGTAATACTAATAATATTATAACCCTCCGGGTTTGTTCAGTATCCGAATTAAGGTGCTTAACTCGGAAATTCGCAACTCGGTGGAGGGTCACTACAGTACAGTCACTGTCGAGCCCCTCACAGATTGATCTTTTAATTTCTGTACCAAAATGGATACAAAACTTGTTAACGATAACTAACAGTCGATTTTTGTTGTCCCTGAGACTTTTCCTGCTACTCCTTGCACTGCTTGTCGGATCAGTCTTCCGCTCTTTTCCATGACCCTTCCGGAATGAGTACAAATTAGCATTAACGTGCTTAAATACTCAAAGAACTCTACAGTACAGACACCAAAAACGGACCACAATTTTGATCATGGCAATACTGTTTGATATAAACGCCTATAACAACAATATATCTAATAACAACAAATGGGAGGGTTGGATCACATCTCGTCTGGGGGGATGATTTGTACTGATTTTATAATTTTTTTGTTTTTTCGGCTATTTTTTATGTTTTTGTCTTTTTTGTTGGGCACTACATTACTTTTTTTTTGGTTTCTTGCATATCTTCAAGTATTTTTGGTCATGTACCGCTCAGGGAACGACGGGACGGCCAATCCCCCACCGTTCACGATACGTGAATTTTCGGTCTTAAATAGGTTAAAAAACTAAACCCTCGAATCCGGAAGGCTTCCGCTTTCCGAGCCACCCTTACGGCCCTGTGAAACGACTGGCTAGCGTCTAAACACATCTTCATATGCTTTTAACCGTCTCCACCAAAGCCAGTTCTATGTGTGGTCCTTCAACATTGGGTCGACAAAGTCATCACTGTTTTCGGGCTATCGGCCAGAACGCGCAGATTAGCTTAGTTACATGGAAAATAGTGAGCTCATGGCTGTGTCTCAGTATCTCCAGACAACGAGGTCACTACTAAAAGCAAGGTTACTGCTTATTATCATATTACGATTCTTTTTGTTCAGCAGATAAAAATCATCTTACCCATCGGAGATGGATCAACTCTTTCCCTCAACTCCTAGCTTCTCATTATCTGATAACGAATTTTAATGTTATTTGATTCAGTTCAGGACATATCCGGAAGCTAAAAATTGTTAAAATGTAGTTTCAGTTTCTTCCCCAGACCCCTTCAGATTCTGCAATCCTAACGAAGTGCGGTCTTATTGTCTTTCTGAAAGGGTAGTAAAATCCTCCCGATACCCTTCCGATATCTCGTGAATTTCTCGGTAACGATTGTACAGTTACAATCGTTACAATTCGGACAGTCTCGATCGTAACTTCAACACAGTGCTTGTGTTTTTTTCTAACTATCGAGAGTCAATGGTGCTGTTTTTCAGCGAAAATCGGTCTGTTTTAATTTTCGCGGTTTTCGGTTTTCGTGTCTCTAATTCAAACGAGTTTTTAAAAAACTACTTCGTCACTTCAAATTAACCTCTCCCAATGCGTCAAATTGCAAAGTTAGCACTGTTAATCCATCGAAACTGCCAATTTTTTTACTCGGATGCCTTATAAAGTTTCGATATTGCCAGGCATTTTGGCGCCATCCTGGTCAAATGTTACAGAAGACCATTTGAACTGGCTTTGGTAGAGAGGGTTAAAAACACGTGGAGCTCTATCTTGACGCTAGCCAGTCGTTATAGGATCAAAATTTACTTTCTGTCGTTGTGTGCTTTTCGGGCGAATGTTACATTGTTGGGTTGTCCCACAAACAGACCGTGGAGTCTGGTTCCGGCTTTCTTGTTACTATTAGTAGTGAGTAGTAGTAATATGAATTCTGTGATTCACACAAGGGCTTTTGACTCCGTCAGTTTCTCGTTTCATATAACACTTCTATTTCTGCAATTGTTCGTCGTACAATCGCACGCTAATTTCCAAGTGCACTTGTCGCCCACCTTGTATTGCTCGAATTTTGACCAGACGATTTTTAGAAGTCGTGGTTTCTAGCCAATACCTTCTCTTAAATCGATTTTTAACACATTCGCAAGTCGACAGGTTAGGTACGTGAAATTCTGTTCGCATTTGGCTTTCCTTGGACGTCTCAGCTGAAACAAATTGGCGCGCAAGAACTCTGTGTAACATGGTATGTCTAGACTACATGCCTCATAACGTCCAAAAATGAATTTTGAAAGCAACAGCAAGTTGTTAAGCTGAACATACATTGGCAAAAGAAGAATCCCTAGTTCTTTCAAGTTTTCTTTGTATGGGACACTAATAACGGAAAACCATTTCACTGCTCTTCGCTGAATCGTCTCTGATTCGGACATTACGTTTTTGCTTAAACCAAAGCACTCACTTGCGTAAAGAATCACGGGGATTATCATGTATTTGAATCAATTCAGTTTCGCTACTCTGTTTAAATTCAATATAATTCTTTTGATCCCGAAGAAAGTTGTTATGACATTTAAGACTGATTTGTCAATGTGGAGATTCCAGCACATGTCATTTGAAGTTATAACCCCTAGATTTTTCTGAGTGTCCACTAATTTAATTTCCGTATTGTTGAAGCAAAATTTGTTTGAACATTTAGTAAAGCTTACGTGGGTGCATTTTTCAACATTGAATGGCATATGATTTTCGGTTGTCCTGTTATCACATTAAAATCATTTTGAAATTCTTCTTTAGCTAATCCTAGGCTGATGAATTTTGCATCATCGGCGAAAAGTAAAGGTGTGACATTTTGGCAAAGAGAGGGCAAGTCATTAACAAAAGCTAGGAAAAAAAATTGCCCGAGGATGCTGCCTTGGAGCACTCCGCTTGTTACGGGCATTGGATCTGAGATTTCGCTATTCACTCTGAAAGATTGGGACCTAATTGATATATTTCAATTAAACACATCTTCATATGCTTTTGACCGTCTCCACCAAAGCCAGTTCTATGTGTGGTCCTTCAACATTGGGTCAAAAAAAGTCATCACTGTCGTGGTTTCTAGCCAATACCTTCTCTTAAATCGATTTTAACACATTCGCAAGTCGACAGGTTAGGTACATAAAATTTTGTTTGCATTTGGCTTTCCTTGGACGTCTCAGCTGAAGTAAATTGGCGCGCAAGAACTCTGTGTAACATGGTATGTCTAGACTACATGCCTCATAACGTCCAAAAATCAATTCGAAAGCAACCGCAAGTTGTTAAGCTGAACATACATTGGCAAAAGAAGAATCCCTAGTACCTTCAAGTTTTCTTTGTATGGGACACTAATAACGGAAAACCATTTCACTGCTCTTCGCTGAATCGTCTCTGATTCGGACATTACGTTTTTGCTTAAACCAAAGCACTCACTTGCGTAAAGAATCACGGGGATTATCATGGATTTGAATCAATTCAGTTTCGCTACTCTGTTTAAATTCAATATAATTCTTTTGATCCCGAAGAAAGTTGTTATGACTTTTAAGACTGATTTGTCAATGTGGAGATTCCAGCACATGTCATTTGAAGTTATAACCCCTAGATTTTTCTGAGCGTCCACTAATTTAATTTCCGTATTGTTGAAGCAAAATTTGTTTGAACATTTAGTAAAGCTTACGTGGGTGCATTTTTCAACATTGAATGGCATATGATTTTCGGTTGTCCTGTTATCACATTAAATTCATTTTGAAATTCTTCTTTAGCTAATCGTAGGCTGATGAATTTTGCATCATCGGCGAAAAGTAAAGGTGTGACATTTTGGCAAAGAGAGGGCAAGTCATTAACAAAAGCTAGGAAAAAAAATTGCCCGAGGATGCTGCCTTGGAGCACTCCGCTTGTTACGGGCATTGGATCTGAGATTTCGCTATTCACTCTGAAAGATTGGGACCTGTTTGATATATTTCAATTAAACACATCTTCATATGCTTTTGACCGTCTCCACCAAAGCCAGTTCTATGTGTGGTCCTTCAACATTGGGTCAAAAAAGTCATCACTGTCGTGGTTTCTAGCCAATACCTTCTCTTAAATCGATTTTAACACATTCGCAAGTCGACAGGTTAGGTACATAAAATTTTGTTCGCATTTGGCTTTCCTTGGACGTCTCAGCTGAAGTAAATTGGCGCGCAAGAACTCTGTGTAACATGGTATGTCTAGACTACATGCCTCAAAACGTCCAAAATCAATTCGAAAGCAACAGCAAGTTGTTAAGCTGAACATACATTGGCAAAAGAAGAATCCCTAGTACCTTCAAGTTTTCTTTGTATGGGACACTAATAACGCAAAACCATTTCACTGCTCTTCGCTGAATCGTCTCTGATTTGGACATTACGTTTTTATTTAAACCAAAGCCTTGACTTGCATAAAGAATGACGGGGATTATCATGGATTTGAATCAATTCAGTTTCGCTACTCTGTTTAAATCAATATAATTCTTTTGATCCCGAAGAAAGTTGTTATGACTTTTAAGACTGGTTTGTCAATGTGGAGATTCCAGCACATGTCATTTGAAATTATAACCCCTAGATTTTTCTGAGTGTCCACTAATTTAATTTCCGTATTGTTGAAGCAAAATTTGTTTGAACATTTAGTAAAGCTTACGTGGGTGCATTTTTCAACATTGAATGGCATATGATTTTCGGTTGTCCTGTTATCACATTAAAATCATTTTGAAATTCTTCTTTAGCTAATCCTAGGCTGATGAATTTTGCATCATCGGCGAAAAGTAAAGGTGTGACATTTTGGCAAAGAGAGGGCAAGTCATTAACAAAAGCTAGGAAAAAAAATTGCCCGAGGATGCTGCCTTGGAGCACTCCGCTTGTTACGGGCATTGGATCTGAGATTTCGCTATTCACTCTGAAAGATTGGGACCTAATTGATATATTTCAATTAAACACATCTTCATATGCTTTTGACCGTCTCCACCAAAGCCAGTTCTATGTGTGGTCCTTCAACATTGGGTCAAAAAAAGTCATCACTGTCGTGGTTTCTAGCCAATACCTTCTCTTAAATCGATTTTAACACATTCGCAAGTCGACAGGTTAGGTACATAAAATTTTGTTTGCATTTGGCTTTCCTTGGACGTCTCAGCTGAAGTAAATTGGCGCGCAAGAACTCTGTGTAACATGGTATGTCTAGACTACATGCCTCATAACGTCCAAAAATTAATTCGAAAGCAACAGCAAGTTGTTAAGCTGAACATACATTGGCAAAAGAAGAATCCCTAGTACCTTCAAGTTTTCTTTGTATGGGACACTAATAACGGAAAACCATTTCACTGCTCTTCGCTGAATCGTCTCTGATTCTGACATTACGTTTTTGCTTAAACCAAAGCACTCACTTGCGTAAAGAATCACGGGGATTATCATGGATTTGAATCAATTCAGTTTCGCTACTCTGTTTAAATTCAATATAATTCTTTTGATCCCGAAGAAAGTTGTTATGACTTTTAAGACTGATTTGTCAATGTGGAGATTCCAGCACATGTCATTTGAAGTTATAACCCCTAGATTTTTCTGAGCGTCCACTAATTTAATTTCCGTATTGTTGAAGCAAAATTTGTTTGAACATTTAGTAAAGCTTACGTGGGTGCATTTTTCAACATTGAATGGCATATGATTTTCGGTTGTCCTGTTATCACATTAAATTCATTTTGAAATTCTTCTTTAGCTAATCCTAGGCTGATGAATTTTGCATCATCGGCGAAAAGTAAAGGTGTGACATTTTGGCAAAGAGAGGGCAAGTCATTAACAAAAGCTAGGAAAAAAAATTGCCCGAGGATGCTGCCTTGGAGCACTCCGCTTGTTACGGGCATTGGATCTGAGATTTCGCTATTCACTCTGAAAGATTGGGACCTGTTTGATATATTTCAATTAAACACATCTTCATATGCTTTTGACCGTCTCCACCAAAGCCAGTTCTATGTGTGGTCCTTCAACATTGGGTCAAAAAAGTCATCACTGTCGTGGTTTCTAGCCAATACCTTCTCTTAAATCGATTTTAACACATTCGCAAGTCGACAGGTTAGGTACATAAAATTTTGTTCGCATTTGGCTTTCCTTGGACGTCTCAGCTGAAGTAAATTGGCGCGCAAGAACTCTGTGTAACATGGTATGTCTAGACTACATGCCTCAAAACGTCCAAAAATCAATTCGAAAGCAACAGCAAGTTGTTAAGCTGAACATACATTGGCAAAAGAAGAATCCCTAGTACCTTCAAGTTTTCTTTGTATGGGACACTAATAACGGAAAACCATTTCACTGCTCTTCGCTGAATCGTCTCTGATTCGGACATTACGTTTTTGCTTAAACCAAAGCACTCACTTGCGTAAAGAATCACGGGGATTATCATGGATTTGAATCAATTCAGTTTCGCTACTCTGTTTAAATTCAATATAATTCTTTTGATCCCGAAGAAAGTTGTTATGACTTTTAAGACTGATTTGTCAATGTGGAGATTCCAGCACATGTCATTTGAAGTTATAACCCCTAGATTTTTCTGAGCGTCCACTAATTTAATTTCCGTATTGTTGAAGCAAAATTTGTTTGAACATTTAGTAAAGCTTACGTGGGTGCATTTTTCAACATTGAATGGCATATGATTTTCGGTTGTCCTGTTATCACATTAAATTCATTTTGAAATTCTTCTTTAGCTAATCCTAGGCTGATGAATTTTGCATCATCGGCGAAAAGTAAAGGTGTGACATTTTGGCAAAGAGAGGGCAAGTCATTAACAAAAGCTAGGAAAAAAAATTGCCCGAGGATGCTGCCTTGGAGCACTCCGCTTGTTACGGGCATTGGATCTGAGATTTCGCTATTCACTCTGAAAGATTGGGACCTGTTTGATATATTTCAATTAAACACATCTTCATATGCTTTTGACCGTCTCCACCAAAGCCAGTTCTATGTGTGGTCCTTCAACATTGGGTCAAAAAAGTCATCACTGTCGTGGTTTCTAGCCAATACCTTCTCTTAAATCGATTTTAACACATTCGCAAGTCGACAGGTTAGGTACATAAAATTTTGTTCGCATTTGGCTTTCCTTGGACGTCTCAGCTGAAGTAAATTGGCGCGCAAGAACTCTGTGTAACATGGTATGTCTAGACTACATGCCTCAAAACGTCCAAAAATCAATTCGAAAGCAACAGCAAGTTGTTAAGCTGAACATACATTGGCAAAAGAAGAATCCCTAGTACCTTCAAGTTTTCTTTGTATGGGACACTAATAACGCAAAACCATTTCACTGCTCTTCGCTGAATCGTCTCTGATTTGGACATTACGTTTTTATTTAAACCAAAGCACTGACTTGCATAAAGAATGACGGGGATTATCATGGATTTGAATCAATTCAGTTTCGCTACTCTGTTTAAATCAATATAATTCTTTTGATCCCGAAGAAAGTTGTTATGACTTTTAAGACTGGTTTGTCAATGTGGAGATTCCAGCACATGTCATTTGAAATTATAACCCCTAGATTTTTCTGAGTGTCCACTAATTTAATTTCCGTATTGTTGAAGCAAAATTTGTTTGAACATTTAGTAAAGCTTACGTGGGTGCATTTTTCAACATTGAATGGCATATGATTTTCGGTTGTCCTGTTATCACATTAAAATCATTTTGAAATTCTTCTTTAGCTAATCCTAGGCTGATGAATTTTGCATCATCGGCGAAAAATAAAGGTGTGACATTTTGGCAAAGAGAGGGCAAGTCATTAACAAAAGCTAGGAAAAAAAATTGCCCGAGGATGCTGCCTTGGAGCACTCCGCTTGTTACGGGCATTGGATCTGAGATTTCGCTATTCACTCTGAAAGATTGGGACCTAATTGATATATTTCAATTAAACACATCTTCATATGCTTTTGACCGTCTCCACCAAAGCCAGTTCTATGTGTAGTCCTTCAACATTGGGTCAAAAAAGTCATCACTGTTTTCGGGCTATCGGCCAGAACGCGCAGATTAACTAAGTTACCTGCAAAATAGTCACTACCCAATTGAGAATTATTTATGATGATATAAAACCAAAAGGAGAAGGAGAAAGAAAAAAACGTAATTCAAAAAAATGAATGTGTATCGCATTCGGTCTGTCGCAATTTAATAGTTGAACTTGTTTCTAAAGAAAGAGCTTTTCCTGTTAAGTAACGCACTAAACATACAAAACTTGAAGGCAGTATCCTTCTCAGGTGGGCGACTATTGCATCCACGGAGTTCTGTGTTTCCTATCTAGCCTTCGGATTGAACGCGCTAGACCTACTAAAACTCTCAGGGCAACCACTATTCCAAAAATTAGTCTGGATTTTAATCCAAATAAATCAGTGTCCAATTCTGTTTTCAACTAGACCTACAGCCGCGAAAATCCGGGTTTAGACCTGTTTTTATTTCACTATGCTCTTTTCAATTTTTTATAGGCAAATTACCAGTGCAGTCACCAGTCTCCTGCCTGATTCCTAATATCTTAATACTAGTCACTATTTATCTTATTTTCGTCTACGTATGTTCAGTATCTCAACGATCGCGTTCGTTATAAAAGAGCCCTCCGGATTGACAAAAATAGGACCCCTCCGAATTGGAACCCCTCCTAATTGTCAAAAATAGGACCCCTGGGAATTGAGACTCCTCGGGTTGACAAAAATAGGGCCCCCCTCCGAATTGAGATCCTTTCTGGTTTGACAAAAATAGGAACCCTCCGAACTGGGACCCCTCCTAATCGGCAAAAAAGGCCTTTCCGGATCGATTAAAAACAATGCCCGAGACCCTTCCGGATACGGTCTCAAAGCCTATTTTGCTAAGTAAACTAACTAGGAAGGATGCATTTTGGTCCTAGACCCTTCCAGATTGAGGCTAAACTGCTTGATTAACAATTTTCCTTTACTGTGAAGGGTCGTATAACTAGCCTAGTTTTGACTCGACTACTTTTTTCTGGGTTCCCTAGCCATTCCTTTTTGTCGAGAATAGCGTAAAATTGCTTTATTCAACCGTTACTACCGTATGGTAGGGGTATAAGAATTTTCCAAAAAAAAATTACTAAACGTGAAGGGTCTTCTTCACAAATCGGTAGTTTTTGCTAAAAACAATTTAGAAAGTTTTTGTATGCTTACTTCTTTCCCAAAACAATTACAATGTTACTAGGCTTGCTTAGTTTTTGGTCTAGTGGTACCAAGATGAATTGGAGCTGTCCAATTATTCTAAACTTATAATTCGAACCGTCTTTGATGCGAACTCGGCTTTCAACTTATAGTTTCCGTCTAAATTTTTTCGCAATTCTTGTTTTATTGACTTAAAAATTATCGATCCAAGCTCAAAAGGCCTATACGTTTCTAGTTCGAGGCAAAAACCCGGTCTAAAACAGTTCAGCCGAAAAAACTTGCCAAAAACAATGCTATTTGGACCCCTCCGGATTGATGAATCAACTAAATCAAACATGTTAAGGTCAATTTCACCAGGGCCAGGAAGGCTATTGGCAAGCGTGTGCTAAAACCTGTCGACTCACTAGTGTATGTTGTCCGAACAACAATTTTTATCGCTCTATTTCAAAAATTTTTAAAAATTTCCCTATTTTATGACGTTTCGTTTTTCAAAAATCACGAAATTTCGGATTTCGTCACCCAATTAGTTCCAACCACGTTCGAACTAATTTTCACCGGTTCCACTAATTTTAATAGTGCAGTTACGGAGTAACTCATCAATTGAGCGCTTTTTTCAGTTTCAAAAAATGTCGATATCTCAACTATCGCGATTTGTGGGGGGATCAAAATATCACTATTTTGACCCTAAAAACCGGTCTGTTTGTTATGTTTTTTTTTACAGAAAAACGATATAGGATTATTAACACAGGCAGTATAAATAGTTATACTAATAATATTATACCCCTCCGGGTGTAATCAACATCCGAATTAAGGAGCTTAACTCCGACATTCGCAACTCGGTGGAGGGTCACTACAGTACAGTCACTGTCGAGCCCACCACAGATTGATCTCTTAATTTCTGTACCAAAAGTGATACAAAACTTGTTAACGATACCTAACAGTCGATTGCTGTTGTCCCTGAGACCCTTTCTGTTGCTCCTTGCACTGCTTGCCGGATTAGTCTTCCGCTCTCTTACCAAGACCCTTCCGGATTGAGCGAAAATTAGCATTAACGTGCTCAAAAAACCCTACAGCACAGAAACCAAAAACGGGCCCCAATTTTAATCATGACAATTTTGTTTGATATAAACGCCTATAACAACAAAATATCTAATAACAACAAACTGTAGGGTCGGATCACATCTCGTCTGGGGGGATGATTTGTACTGATTTTATAATTTTATTGTTTTTTCGGCTCTTTTTTATGTTTTTGTCTTTTTTGTTTGGTACTACATTAATTTTTGTTTGGTTTCTTGCATATCTTCAAGTATTTTTGGTCATGTAACGCTCAGGGAACGAAGGGACGGCCGATCTCCCACCCTTCACGATACGTGAATTTTCTATCTTAATTAGGTTAAAAAACTAAGGCCCGGGAATCCGGAAGGCTTCCGCTTTCCGAGCCACCCTTACGGCCCTGTGTTAAGGGCCTTATTTTGAGTCTCCGCTCGGCACGGAGTGCTTGTTGATGGATCTGCCGATCATGATGTTGAAAGATTGACACCCATTAGCGCCATATAAACAATTATGTAACATTCGCCCGGAAGTACATATCGACGAAAAATAAAGCTAGGTTATGAAACGACTGGCTAGCGTCTAAACACATCTTCATATGCTTTTAACCGTCTCCACCAAAGCCAGTTCTATGTGTGGTCCTTCAACATTGGGTCGACAAAGTCATCACTGTTTTCGGGCTATCGGCCAGAACGCGCAGATTAGCTTAGTTACATGGAAAATAGTGAGCTCATGGCTGTGTCTCAGTATCTCCAGACAACGAGGTCACTACTAAAAGCAAGGCTACTGCTTATTATCATATTATGATTCTTTTTGTTCAGTAGATAAAATCATCATATCCATCGGAGATGGATCAACCCTTTCCCTCAACTCCAAGTTTCTCATTATCTGATAACGAATTTTAATGTTATTTGATTCAGTCAGGACATATCCGAAAGCTAAAAATTGTTAAAATGTAGTTTCAGTTTCTTCCCCAGACCCTTTCGGATTCTAGAATCCTAACAAAGAGCGGTCTTATTATCTTTCTAAAAGGGTGGTAAAATCCTCCCGATACCCTTCCGATATCTCGTGAACTTCTCGGTAACGATTGTACAGTTACAATTGTTACAATTCGGACAGCCTCGATCGTAACTTCAACACAGTGCTCGCGTTTTTTTCTAACTATCGAAAGTCAATGGTGCTGTTTTTCAGCGAAAATCGGTCTGTTTTAATTTTCGCGGTTTTTGGTTTTCGTGCCTCTAATTCAAACGAGTTTTTAAAAAACTACTTCGTCATTTCAAATTAACCTCTCCCAAAGCGTCAAATTGCACGGTTAGCACTGTTAAATCCTCAAAACTGCCAATTTTTTCACTCGGCTTGCCTTATAAAGTTTCGATATTGCCAGGCATTTTGGCGCCATCCTGGTCAAATGTTACAGAGGACCATTTGAACTGGCTTTGGTAGAGACGGTTAAAAACACGTGGAGCTCTATCTTGACGCTAGCCAGTCGTTATAGGATCTAAATTTTTTCAGTCGTTGTGTGCTTTTCGGGCGAATGTTACATCGTTGTGTTGTCCCACAAACAGGCCGTGGAGTCTGGTTCCGGCTTTCTTGTTACTATTAGTGGTGAGAAGTAGTAATATGAATTTTGTGATTCACACAAGGGCTTTTGACTCCGTCAGTTTCTCGTTTTATATAACACTTCTATTTCTGCAATTGTTCGTCGTACAATCGCACGCTAATTTCCAAGTGCACTTTTCGCCCACCTTGTATTGCTCGAATTTTGACCAGACGATTTTTAGAAGTCGTGGTTACTAGCCAATACCTTCTCTTAAATCGATTTTTAACACATTCGCAAGTCGACAGGTTTGGTACATGAAATTTTGTTTGCATCTGGCTTTCCACGACATCTCAGCTGAAACAAATTGGCACGCGAAAACTCTGTGTACTATAGTATGTCTAGACTAAATGCCTCGAAACGTCCCAAAATCAATTTTGAAAGCAACAGAAAGTTGTTTAGCTGAACATACATTGGCAAAAGAAGAATCCCTAGTACTTTCAAGTTTTCTTTGTATGGGACACTACTAACGCAAATCCATTTTACTGCTCTTCGCTGAGTCGTCTCTAATTCGAACATTACGTACTTATTTAAACCAAAGCAAGGACTTGCGTAACGAATCACCGTGATTATCATGGATTTGAATAAATTCAGTTTCGCTACTCTGTTTAAATTCAATATAATTCTTTTGATCCCGAAGAAAGATTTATTAACTTTTAACTTTGCTTTGTCAATGTGGTGATTCCAGCACATGTCATTTGAAATTATAACCCCTAGATTTTTCTGACTGTCCACTAATTTAATTTCCGTGTCGTTGAAGCAAAATTTGTTTGAACTTTTAGTAAAGCTTACGTGGGTGCATTTATCAACAATGAATGCTATATGATTTTCGAACTCTGAAAAATAGGTGATAGATGTTCATACAATCTCCCAAATTTTATACGCTCTATTATTTTTGAAACTATACAAAGGAAGGGAGACTGGTCTATAATTTTCAATGATCCGATAACTCTACGTTGAAAGAGATTTCGACCGGATAATGGTTTGAAAGTTTTCCCAATTTATCGTTACTGTCTGAATATCTGTTTCATGGATTTTATTGCTGGTGAAGATCAAATCGAGAGTACCAGTTGAGGCAGTGTTAAACATAACATTTTGATGAACTTCAAGATATTCTATTTCTCCCAAAAAAGATATTTTGGTTTCTTCAATTGATAGCATGTTGCACCAATTTATTGAGGGGTAATTTAAGTCACCAGAAATAAACAAATCACAGTTCTTCCGCAATTTATTGATGTCTTTAAACAGGTTATGTATTTCATTTAGTTTCAGAGCATATTTTCTATTTGCAGGCGGTAGATAACAAGACACAACTCTGTTCATAGATAAAATGAGGCAATTTCCGTTCATAAAGATTAATGTAGCATGGAACTGCCGCTCCGTTGGTATAAAAACTAAAATTTGCACGTTCTGACATTAAGCTTGAATATAGCCAAATAATGTTCTACCGTGAGATATTGATTGCAGCGAAGATCTTGTGTTTGATAGAAAACAGTTGTAATTTACAGGAAAGATCTCGGGTTCGCGGATTCCATTTGTAAGCTATGTTTCAGACAGGCAAATAAAATTTCTTTAAAATTATACTGTTCAAAAAAGTTTTTTTTCTTTCTAGTTTTAATAAGTTTCTTACATTGCAGCATAGTGCTCTTAATTCTCAAGTTGTGTTTAGTAGTCATTCAGTGCAATCTACTGCTTGGTTTTTCAGGAATAGTATGTTATTTCAGTTTTTTTATCCTTTGCTTCGTTTCCGCTTTCAAGTACCTCGCGCCTTTTCTTAAAGAAATTTCGTTCGCTTTCTTGGTCCTCTTTTTTCAAGGATTTTGATAGAAAAACTGATTACTTGTTTCTTTTGATGTTTGGTTCGTAATTTTTTAACATGGCCGCACGCGCAAATAATCTATCTGCCGTAATAGTAGTAGTTGTAGGATGGCTTTGGTGTTTCAACATGGGGTCCTACCCCGTTCATTGTATCGTCATATGTACGTCTTGCTGCGGCAGTTGTTCGCCGCACAATCGCACCCAATTTTCCACGTGCTATTGTCAACTTCATTATATTCTCCAAATTTCAACCAAACTTTATCTTTAAAGTAATAACCAGTCTGCAAGTTTGATAGAAGAAATTTTGTTCAGCTTTCAGGCGTTTAGGCCGTTTCAGCTGAAACATTACACCGCGAGAGGACTCTGATATTATTTATCTGTATTTACATAGGAAGCGGTAAAATTTGCAATTGAGCAATTTTTTCTTTGAATGCCAATTTTCCAGGAAAAATCTATTTGATGATTCTTTTTTGAATAGTCTCAAGTTCATTTGTGACATATTTGCTTAATCCATTGCAGGGGCTGGCCTATGTTAAAACTGGGACTACCATAGATTTATAAAGGTTCAATTTTGCAGTACGACTCAGATTGTTTGTATTCCCTTTTATCATAAAAAATACACGGTTTGCTTTCCTGCATGCATTGTCTATGTGGATATTCCAGTTTAAATCACTTGATATTGTCAATCGAGGTCTTTTTGTACGTCTATTTCTTTGATCTTGAATCCGTTGAAGTAAAAATCATTTTTTTTCTAATTTTAGATACGTACATTTGTCTAAATTGAAGGACATATTATTGTCGATGGTCCAATTAAACACATTATTTAGGTCACTTTGGATTTGCTCTTGTGCCTGACCAGAACTGAAGAATTTAGCATCGTCTGCAAATAACTTAGTTTTAAGATTTACACAGTAATCTGGTAGGTCGTTAATAAAGACCAGAAAAAATAAAGGACCCAGTATGCTACCCTGTGGCACTCCACTGGTAACTTTTTCTATTGAAGACTCTTTGCCATTTATTCGAACAATCTGGTGCCTGTTGGTAAGGTAAAACTTATCAGTTTTAAAATTTTACCCCTGACTCTGTTGAAAACAATTTTGGTAACAAAATTCCATGCTCAACTCTGTCGAAAGCTTTCCTAAATTCTGTAAAAAAAATTTCTTCTCCCTTTTTGATTCCATTATATGTTTCATTCAGAAACGTCATTAGTTGTTGAGTTTTTAACCGATTTTTTCGAAATCCGAATTGAGATTTGTTAAAAATCTTATTGTAATGATCAAATAGTCGAAGGAAGACAATTTTTTTAAAAAAATTTAGACGGCAGAGATAAAATAGAAACAGGTCTATAATTTTCTTTGTCTGCTTTATTAACCTTTTAGAAAATTGGACTGATTATTGCATTTTTCGACAAGTCTGGAAAGATAGAAAATTGTAGAATTTTAGTAAAGATTTGAAAAAGTGAATATGAATTCGTTTTTCAACATTTCCGAAAAAGCACTGGTGGTAGTTCATCGGGCTCTTTACTTTTGTTGACATTTAGGTTTTCGTACATGCTTTCGATTTCAGTTTCTTCGAAATTTAGGTGGCTCAGAAAACAATTCTCTGAACAATCTTGAAAAGGCTCATAAAATTCAGAAGATCGTACGTAAACGGATGCAAAACAAAAACTTCGAAAATAGTTGGGCTTTGTCACTGTCATTTTCTGCTTTTTACTTTTATAAAAAACAAGGCTGCGTATATTTGATTTTTTGAAGGCCCTGAAATACTTAAAAAACTTCCCAGTTGATCTCTCGGCTGCTAGATTTTGTTCATATTCTATCTTGTCATTTCCACAGCATTTTTCCAGCATTTATTTCAGTTTCAGAACCTTTGGATGCATATATTTATATGTTCTTCTTGCTGTCTTAAGACATTTAATTAGATGAAAAGTACTCTGGCTTATCCATGGTGGAAGAGAAGCTCGATGCTGGGTTCTTTTTGGTATAGTTTCATTCAGAAAAACATTCAGCCAAAGGTGCAATTTGGGTTCGACCAGCAATAAGAATTGAACGGATTTGTTGAAACAAAGCACATTCATTTTTCATAAACTCCACTACGAAAACTATACAAACCACTTTTTACTCAACATCTTTTTATATTGTTCTGCCCTATAGCCAAAAAACAAAGATAAATTGGGTAGTGATTTCTCATTTTGGTGATTTGACATTCGTTGCTGGTCATTTGCTTCAAATTTACGCATTCTATGTTATCACTAACCAAAATGAGATGTAATATACCGCTTGCTGGTGTATTAAAGTCTATTTTTTGTTGAAAGTTGTTTTCTTCGATTATGCTCAAAAATTTTCGCTCCAAAAATTTTTCTTGAAGGCAAGCTACACCAGTTAATTGTGGAAAAACTGAAATCGCCGTAAATGATAATATCATCGCAATTTTTTGTCAGCTAATTTATATTATTGAAAAGTCTTGCTGGTTCTTCACTTGTATACGCATATTCACTATTTGCCGGTGAGTTATAGCAACATACAATCAAAATTTTCTTTTGATTGAAATTAACGTAAGAAGTAACTGCAAAACTTCGGAAGAACTAAAGGCTTGTTCTGCAGAACTGCAGAACTAAAGGCTTGTTCGGAGTTATAGCTTGACTTAACGCATATCATGGAACCACCATGGGCTTAGTTTTCAATGGCGATTTACGATTAGAGCGAAAACATTGGTATTCTGGTAAAAACAGCTCTGAATCCGTTTGTTCATTTATTAGTCAAGTCTCTGCAAACAAAATCAAATGGGATGCTATTCAAAATTTTTGAAAATTTTTGACGTCTTGATAATTTAAACAAACTCCGGATATTGTAAAACATAGCTGAAATTTCGAATTTTGAATCATTTAGTCGGTTGGAAAAGTCAACTGGCCTGTTTTTCAAGTATAAAATGCCTTTTCGTATTTTGATATCAGTGTACGCTGTTCCTTCGTTAACTAGCTCTCTGCGTTTTTTCAAAAATGATTGCTCTTTTGTTTGCTCTTGTTTTTTTTGAAATTTTGAAATAAAAATCGAGTATTTGTATCCCATATACTCCGGTTCGTACATTTTTAAGTTGGGGGCGCGTGCGAGTAATTTTTATACAGTAAAAACGTCACGAAATTGTACAAGGATCTGCCTGTGTCGTGTTTTCCCAAGTTTGCATTTTCCGAGTCGCCGAAAAGATGAAAATTCAATTGAGTTTAATCCCAAATTTTCAAAAGCACTTCGTATCAATTTTTCATTATGCTCAAAAAGTTTTAAACGATCAACCCTCTCTGTAATTTCATTTTCCGCATCCTTATATTCAGGTTTACCACTGAACCTTAACGACCTCGCTTTACTTGGCTACGGTTTGCTGGGGCCGTCTACATAAGAGAACTTCCTCCACCATAGTCCGAGTACTTTCCACACTCTCTTTGAGCTCCGTGATATCCCTGCTCAATTCCTTTCAATTGCATTAATTGGAGGTCTCTGTAGACAGCTGTTACATGTAAAGGTCACATTTGCCCTCTCCAAAAACTTGAACTCATCCTTCGAATATCCCAATTATGTGTCCATCTCTGACACCTCTCACATAAGATCCATTCATCCCCTTTCGACATGTTACATGTGGTGCAGCACTCCTGCTGCTTCGATGGTATTCGAGTTGTAGCTGACGATCCAGGCATAACGTTATTTGAAACTATTTAACAAGTTTCGAAACTTCACCAAAATTTGTTTGGGTCTTTTTTAGTTGCGTTGAATTTTCCGAGTCTGCGGAAAGAGGAAATTTTCTCTGCATTTGCACCAAGAATTTTCATTGTATCACTTATCATTTTTTCATCGTGCTCTAAAATTCTCGATTTGTCAATTTTGCTGTCAGTACCCATGCTAATTTCCGGTATACCACTAAATCGCAATGCTTGAGATATATCGGAACATGATTTAACGACACTAGAATACTAAGGCTATAGTTCCAGAATCGAAAAATTCTGGCTAAAACAAAAAAAATTATGAAAAAACTTACATGTTAGCATAAAAATTAGCCTCAAAACGAAAATGTGAAAATAAAAATGAACAAAAACTCACAGAAACGTGTGACAAAATGTTTTAAAATGTTACATAATAGTTGTTACATAATTTCAGAGATATTTGTAAAGTTTTGATTGGTTGAATTTTTAAATTTTGAAGTAATGATGTGTGTGACACTTTTTATGATCTTTGATCATTTTGTACAGATAGTTTAGAATTTTTAAAACCTGAGGATGCACAAAATGTGCGAAAATGCTTGTTTGAATTTACAATTTTAACGCATTCTCAAAATATTTAGATGTAAAATTTTGAAACTCTACGGCGTTGAGCCAATTCTCAATTACAGTCTCTTCTACAAGGAGACGTAATTTTAAATTTATTTTTTCCCTTGTTTTAGTGGAGAAATCTTTTTAGTTGAAAAATCTTTTTATATTTTACCATGTTAGAATTGAAATGGTCTACATTGTAGCAGCTAGCTCACTCTACCACAGCCTGGAACAACTTAGCAACCCGGAAAAAGAACAATTTCTACCCAAAATTTTGGCTATTCCGGGACTTTCTTTAAACCCGAACACCACGAACCCACAGAAGAACCTTGCAAGCCTACTCTGCAGGGCACCTCTAGCAGAAAAACGTCAATTGGTGGTGTGGCACGACATCATCAATAATTCTATCAACAGCCACCGCACAAACAATTTCAGAGCTTGCACTGCAGAGGAATTGACAGAAATCCTGAAGACACTGACAAATATCAGCGCAATTGTATACTGTCAGAGAAACGGTACACCGGATATCAGGAACCAGCTGATCAGCTCGGGTATTCTTGTCATTCCTATTACAAAGTGTCTCATTTCAAAGAGGAAGAGAAGAACGGAGCTGGTCAACGATTATCAGGCACTGCACCAGGACGTCCAGCTGGAGCCAAAGTCTTTGAGGATTGTGTTTGAACACCAAGACAACCTGCCAGCTGTCTTGTCCAAGCTTCGTTCAAACACGAAAAAGAAATCTCAATCGAGAAGGAGGGCGGAGAAAAGAAGACTGGTGAACATAGGCGAAGCAACTGTTGGTCGGACTGACGAGGAGGCTTCAACGGAGAGGGTGAGTTAAACTTGTGTTATTTGAGTTGCTTTGTGTCACGTGAGGTTTATTCCTCGTGGCCTGCAAACCAATGAGCACAGTTGAACTCCCACCTCCATTCTTGATTTGGACTTTGAAAAACAAACTCATTTGGAAATTAGTCCGTGATTATGCGTCCATATATGTTAAATTTATCAATTGTCACCAACGTGTTAAATTTTTGAGAGTTTGTCTAGAAAACGACATTATACCTGATTTTTTGAGGTTCAGGGTACCGGAAAATGGTGTGTTTTCGAACCAAGCGGTACACAGTTTTCAGACAAAATTTCTAAGAACGGAGATAAACAAGGCAAGGACAGATGAGAAAAACGTTGAAGTCAAACTAGAAAGGGCGAGAGGCGCCGTACAGAGGGGTGTAGATGAGAAGTTTTGGCCTTCGGTAATTAAATATTTAAGTCCTAGGGGACAAAGACAAACAGCAACAGTCAAAGAGACCCATCAGAAGAAGCTAATGAAACTATCAGAAAGGCAAGACCGACCTCTAGGGAAGCAAGGTGAGGGTTCGGTAAGAGCCCTTGATGATGTTGAATTACCAAATTGGGTACAAAAAGTGTTGGCATTAGGGCCAAAGCATCCCGTCAGGGATAAATTTAATGAGACTTACTTTCTCGCCGACATTGACATCTTTCTATCGGATCTCGAAAATCGTAAAGTCCCCGGGGAGGCCCTTTGTGAGATCGAAGCTGTGGCAAAAGCCTATGCTAAGAGGGTGAAACAAACACCATCTGACAAAGGCGTTGAGAAGGCCTGAAAGCATCTGAAGAGTAATGGATTAGTTGCGGTACCGTATGACAAAGACGTGGGTTTTTGTGTAATGAGAAAGGACACCTACGAGAACAAGTTGTCGGATACATTAGATTCAAATCAATTCAGCAAAAGTAAAGGAACAAATGATGCGATTGTTTTGAAGATAGAAAGAGACATCAATAAGGAGTTGTTGGCTATGAGGAAAAAAGATGAAATAAGTGAGAGTCTCTACACAAGGATGAGGTCTACTGGGGGGCAGCCCGCCAGGATTTATGGGTTGGCGAAAGTGCATAAAGTGAATACCCCATTAAGACCGGTCCTCTCCTTGCCTGGTAGCTCTTATTATTACTTGAACAAAGTTCTTGCTAAATTTTTCGAGAAAATTGAGGGCGCAAACATCGAAACCAACTCACTAGATGCGAGAGAAATCTTAGAGAGCACTAATCTTGAGCCCAATGAAAACTTGATATCTCTAGATGTGAAGAGTTTGTACACAAATGTTCCACTGGAAGAAGCGATAGACATAGCTCTGAGAAAACTGTATGAGCAAGATGAACCACCATCAATTGCTAGGAAAACCATAAAGAGACTGTTGAACATGGCAGTTAGTCAAGTCCATTTCAAGTGCAATGAAACATGGTACGTTCAGAAAGATGGTTTGGCAATGGGGACATCTCTTGCCGTTATTTTAGCAAATCTTTGGATGCAGCAGTACAAAACTGCACTATCAAGGGATATATCCGAAATGTTTTTGCCCGAGAAAGATCTTCACGAAATATGTCCCGAGTGCAATAAGAAAGTCACGTACAGGTCAAAAGGTGTAGAATGTGAATGCTGTTTGAACTGGTATCACGTAAAATGCGGTGATATATCAGATGATGAGTATCGCAATATAAGTGAAACCGTCTGGTACTGCAGAAAATGCATCGCAATAAGGGAGAAAAATAAGTCAGGGCAACAATCTAAATTGTTTTTCCGTTACGTTGATGATATAGTGAGAACAGTGAAGGGTGATCCTGAAAAAGTGCTACGGGCTGCAAACTTTTTATATCCAAATTTACAGTACACAGTAGAGACACCAAACACAAAAGGAACTTTGGCATTTTTGGATTTACAAATTAGTATTGACAAAAGCAGGAAAATTAGTTGTGGGCGGTATCAAAAACCAACAGATACAGGTACCATACTCAATTTTAGAACCTGCGCCCCCCTTCAGTACAAGAGAAGTGTGAATGAAGGAACTGTTCACCGGGTTTTCCGCAGTACGTCAACCTGGGAAGAATATGATAAAGCCATGAAAATCAACCGTAAGCAGTGGTTCGCCAACCAATATCCGGAAAGTTGGTCGTCGCGGGTTGCATCCCATGCCCTTGAAAAGATCATCAGCAAGGGCAAAAACAAAAAAAACATGGCTGAGAAAAAGAAGCCCTGTGATTATAGCAGTGATTCACCACCCATCTTGATGGTCCAATATAGGTGGAATCACAGTCAGACATTAGCAAAAAAAGTGCGCGATATCACCAATGCGCTGATAATATTCACGACGAGAAAATTGAAAACTTGTATGCCCTCTCTAAAATCCTCCTTTTCCAGTGAACTGAAATCAAAAGTGGTGTACAGACTTGAATGTTGTGGGTGCAAATCTATCTATGTTGGCCAGACGGTCCGACATCTCACCACAAGGATTGAGGAACACCGAAAAGAGGATACCCCAGTTGGACAGCATATAAGGCAGTGTGGTAGTGAGCGTGGTAAGTCTGAGTGTAATTGGAAAACATTCGACCAGCCGTCCAGCAGCATCAAGTTATTTACATTAGAGGCGCTGCACATTAGGAAAGAGAGACCGGCAATTAACCCGCGCGACGAGTTTAGAAGTAGGGAGCTGACACTAAGGCTATAGTTCCAGAATCGAAAAATTCTGGCTAAAACAAACAAAATTTTGAAACAACTTACATGTTAGCATAAAAATTAGCCACAAAACGAAAATTTGAAAATAAAAATGAACAAAAACTCTCAGAAACTTGTGACAAAATGTTTTAACATGTTACATAATAGTTGTTACATAATTTCAGTGATATTTGTAAAGTTTTGATTGGTTTTTTTTTAAATATTTTGAAGTAATGATGTGTGTGACACTTTTTATGATCTTTGATCATTTTGTACAGATAGTTTAGAATTTTTAAAACCTGAAGATGCACAAAATGTGCGAAAACGTTTGTTTGAATTTACAATTTTAACGCATTCTCGAGACACTAGAATACTTAGCTTCCCGTTGGGGAGGAGATGGATTGCACGTAGACCGAGATTTTATGATCTCCTGTGACTCACTGATGTCCTCAATGCCTTCTGACAGCTCGCACACATCCATAGTAGATTTTGGACGAATATCAGCACTTAGGCACCAATTGCACAGAAACTTTACATTTGCGGTCCTCTCCAGAAATTTGAAGATATCATGAGAGTATCCCATACACGAGCTATGCGTCAGCCAGTTGAATTTGCGAACATCAGCCAGTTCTCCCCCACTGACTTGGAACACATGGTGCAACACTGTTGACTTTTAGAGGCCAAAATGCCCCGACGTTTAATATGAAAAAACTATATAATAAGTTTATTAAAATTAGTTTGAGTAAACTTCTAAACGAGTATCGTGTTCGGTTCAAGCCATTACAGGCCGTATAGTCTGGTCACGTATCCTGGGCCTGTATTCCTGGACAACCATTACCGGTGTCGAGTCATTTTTCGATCAATTTTCGGCTACAATGGAACGAATTAGGAAAATTTGCTCTTATTATTATTACATATATATTCTAAAAATGCCTCTTTTTGCAGGCTAATGATTAGCAAAGTTATGAGTCTTATGCGTTCTCCTTCTTTCTGATCTGGCGAGTTCTCCAGTATATTCTGTTACAGTCTGGATGAAGATGATATGAAGGTGGCAAGATTCCACCAGTCTTCATCAGTGGCTTCGATGTACATTTCGGTGATATCCTCGAAATTGAAATGGTGTTTTTCTCTCAAATTTCTGCAATAAAGGCAGTTGAACAGAAAATGCGTGGCGTTTTCGCGTGTACCACAAATGCAGAAGGGACTATACGTTTTGGCAATTCGGTGCTGGAACTCCAGAAGATGATTTTGACCACAGATCATAGCTGTGATGTCTCATATCGAACGTCTATCCATTTTCTCTGGTAGAAGAGCGGTCTGGACTCTCATTGGAGGGTATTCTGGGAAGGTGAGGGACAATCGTTTGTTCCATCGGTGAAGTTGGACTTTTTTACAGTGTGCTGGGTGTACTCCTGTAAACCAGTTAAACCGGTGTCCTGGCAGAACTTTGCGTGACGGCGTTTTATGATGCTTGAGATCTGACTACTCGAATTTTTCAGTGTCGTGCACGAATCACCTCTTAAAAAGATTTTCCAGTTTCTCTTCTGCGTGCGGGTATTGAGATGCTCGTGCGAGTCTTAGGAATACCTTTCGATAGTACGTAGTCTTCTCTTGCGTACTATCGAAAATTTGCTCTTGCGAGTCTTAGGAATACCTTTCGATAGTACGTAGTCTTCTTCTTCTACGACCTTAATTTTGATTTTGATTCGCTAAGCCGCCAAATGTTTTTTTTTCAGTAATGTTGCAATGTCTTTGTTCAATTTAAAAGAGGTTTGGAGTAAACGCCCGGAAAAGCAGCTTGATTTCATTCCTTCTAGTTTTCAAGTTCTTGCTGTAAACTCTTCCAACTGCTTGATTTGTGCGAGTATCAATGGAAATATAAAAATTTTCTGTCCTGGTCGTGCTGAGCCGAATGATGAGCTTGCTGAATTCTCCATTGGAACTGAAGTACATCAAATCAGATGTGGGAGGTTTGTGTCTAGCTCTTCAGACGTTCAGTTAGGTGTGCTATGTCCCCGATCTATCAAAATTCTCTTCATTAACTTCAATGTTTCTGAATCTTTCCAAGTCTCTTTGGAACCAGCGTATGAGCATGTTCTTGAGCGTTATTCCTTCAACATGGTATGTGGCCCATTTGGAAAGGGAAATTCGGACCGAGATTTTATATGCGTACAGTCACTGGATGGGTTCTTAACAATATATGAGCAAGAAACAAAAGGATTATCGTCTAGTGTACCCGAGTTTCTTCTGCCTTCAAGTTTTCTCTACATGGATACATCTGATAGCTTTGTTTTGGCTAGTCTATCTCAGACAGTATCGTCTTACCAGTATCAAAATTTTACCTCAGATTCTTCAGCTAAGGCTATGAAGCCAGAATGGACGTTCAATTGTGGCGAAAATATTTGCGATTTGCGCTCAGTCAATTATGAAAATTGCCAGCCTTCAATTCTAGCTTTAGGCGACAGAAATATTTACTGCTTCACAGACACCGGTACTCTGCGATTTATCAAGAAATTGGATTGCACGCCTATATGTTTTCACTCCTATTCCTCGCTCGTTAACGACTCAGTCAATTACATGATTGCCACAACAAACGCCAGTTTGCTAGTACTGCAGGATCAGAAACTAAATTGGACATCCCAGCTGCCGTTCACGCCATGTTTTGTGACAACATTTGGGTACAATGGAATTTCAAATTTAATCTTGGCAGCTAGTTCTGCGGGACGTGTAATGCTCGGATATCTGGGAACGGATCCAGATTTGACTTCATATGTGACTCGTCTAGACTCGAGGACTACAGAAAACTATGAAATGCTACAGTCGCAATTGTCTGGTGTACGATCGACTATAAGTGGAAAACAGTTAAGCGTTGAACAAAGGGATGATTCACAGGATCAAATCGATTTAGTAGCTCATGTTCCTGATACCCTTGACTCACATTCCCGCGTGCGAGGATCTTCAGTACCATCGGTTACTGTCTCAATTTCTCTCACCGGAAAAGCAGTTGTCAACGATATTGAAGTAGTTGTGTCGCCCTTACCACCAATTACCGCTGCAAAGTCGCAAATTCAAGTTATCTCTGCTGGTGGTAGCAAGAATGAAACAAAAGTTGAGTTTACATTTTATGTCGAGCAGTATGCTACACCTTCAGACTTAACTGTTCCTGTATCTGCTTCCTTTAGAACTTCAACTGGTAGACCGAAAGTATCACAAACTAGTTTCAGACTTCCATTCAACTTGTGTTGCACGGTCTGTGAACCGAAGAAGACGCAAGAACACAAATTGACCCTGGATTTTAATAGAACCCCATTGCCAGTGGCGCAGCTGTTTAGCAACGTCTTTCCGGAGCACTCAGCCGCTGAAAATAATAATGCGATTGCTTTTCAATTCTTCTCTGGTGCTGTTGTGACTATTCTGACTGCTAGCAAATCGAATAGATACCGTTTCCAATCTGACGACTTTGATGCAATTTGGCTAGCTTTGAGTCAGTTTGAAATTGTAATAGCATGTGCTGCGAGCACGGAAAGTCTAGGATACTCGGGACAGATACCGATTCAAGAGTTGCTCAATGCAGTTGAATTGCACTCCCAAATCCGAATCAACTTGGCGAACATTTCAGAACTCGTCGTACAAAGGTCTACTCAATTCAGAGTAATCCAGAAAAGACTGCTTGCAAAGTTCAAAGAAAAGAACGCAGATAGTTTAATGAATATGGACGCGCTGTTAGAAGGAACGTACAAACAACTGAATTCTCTGGGAGAAGCAGCAGAAGAAATGGAAGATCAACTGAAGGTGTCTGGCTGCAAATTGAGTTCAGTTTCCAAAATACTTTTTTTCCTGTGTAAATTGATCAAGAACTTGAGCACAGAAGAGCAGCAAACTATTGAGAATGCATTCTCAAGCGAGCTTCTGTTCTCAAATCCATCAGACCAAGGATGGGAGGAGCACGCAGATGCAGCTATTACTCATCTGCTGAAAACGACAATGTCCAAAGACCCTCGCGAAGACAATTCTCAGATTGTTACTCTGGAGAAGTACCCTTCACCTGAGAAACTGCTCCGACACGTCAAGCTCCTCATTGACAGGATAATGAAAGGGGCATCACCGGGAGGTGGTAAGAGTAGAAGCAGTTCTTCGACTTCCAGAAGTGTACCTTCTTACAGACCAGAAAAGGCACAGTTCAATGATAGTCACGCAATTATGGAGGAAGACGAAGACGACGCAGAAAGCGCTCAACAAACAAGGTCTTATGACGTCATAGAAAAAAGAGCACCTTTTCCGGTCTCTGAGAATGGAATGAACGAAGATAAGGAAGAAGTGAACGGGCACGGAGATAACCCGACCTCAGATGGATCTCAGAGTCCTGGAAAGGCCATGAATGGTCTGGAACATTTCGACTTCTCAAGTGAGCTCTAAAAAATGTGTGGTATCCTTATTCCTATTGATTCATTTATCTTTGTGTGCCAACTTTATTATATTTTCGGCTATATTCATTGAATTTCAAAGATTCATGCCGCTCAGATGATATTTTTGGTTAGTGCGATGAGTCGATTCTGTTTTCATCTAATTTCGAACAGATTTTATTTTCAGTGTTAGCTAAATTAAAAAAAAAAGTTGCACATTTTTTATTTGGATGAAATATTTTCTTTCGGGTTCGCTATTGAGTTATTGTTCAGATAAACTAGTTTCATGTTTTTGAATGTAGTACTTCAAATTCTGTACATAAGTTCTAGTTCTGTAAATAAGTGAATATGTACCATTATCATACTTACTTCGAAGTTGCTGTAAATAAATTGATATTCTCATGCACAAATTATTCATACCATTAAGTGTTAATTAATTTTGCCGGCACTAATCATGTTACATTATCTTCATTTGAATGAGACTTGCCATTAGGCATTCGCTTTCCTTGAAAATTGATCCCTCCATTCATAGATTTTTAAAGAAGTGCTGAATTTAAGGCTATAGAACTAGAGATACTTCAATTTGTTTCGTGAGGACCTTGTGGGATTTAATTTTTATGGCTAGATCAAACATCATTTGTGAGGAAATTTACGACTTTATTGTGGTAGCTGTATATTAGATGCAAAAAGTGCATATATTTAGGTAAATTTAATTGTTGACCTGCAATTAAAAGTTTAATTTGGTTTATTACCCATTGTTAAGAGTCGATGAACGTAGTTCAGACTCTTATATAGGTCGCGTTGATTTTTTTTTGGTTTTTTTTCAGGAAAGTTATAAATTTTGTTCAAGCTCAAATTTACTTTCACGGTTCGACTTTTGATTTCTTTTTAAATTTAGATAATTTCCTTTGTTAAAAGCAAGGCAATTTCCATTATTGAACAGAAAAAGTGACCGACTACAAGTTTCGAAAGTAGAATATAATTTTCAGATTTTTCAGTGAAATAAAAATGTTACTTATTGATCTAGTTTTCTCAAATTGAACTCTTTTCCAAATTGAACCCCCCCCCCCCCACACACACACACATTTGAATTTCAGTTTTGAAAAACCAATTTTACCCTGTCATAATGTAAAGAAATATTTGTTCTTCATACCTTACTTCGTAACACATAACGCGTTCAGCCATAATAACACATTAAACAATTGGGTAAATGGAAAACTTGAAATGTGTGGGGGTGGGATAAGTGATAAAGAGCGCCAAATTGGGTTAATGTTATTGAAAAAGGGGCAATGATAAATTGTTTTAGAAATTCAAAGAGTAATAAGGGCATCTATTTTTTCTTCGGAAGTTGAAGTTTTTTCAAAAAACAGAACATTTTTGTTTTCTGTTTAATAGCATTCATTGACTCGTGTACAACAGTCTGTCGGCTATGTTTTTTCATATCTGCGCCCTGTTGAACAATTTTTTTCTGCGTAGCCAATGAAAGTTGGAGATGGTATCTGGAAAGCGTGAAATATCGCGGCTAACGTTTTTTTTCAAATACAGTTTCCGACCTGATATTAGCAGTTATTTAATCATAGTTAATGAAAACTCATTGTTGTTTCGACCATCACGGGAAGGTTTTTCCCCGCTCATTTCTAGGTATGGCTTCCCAAAAAAAACCGTAGCCTTGAAATCTAGTATCATATTAAAGTCCTTTCAGCGGTGATTCGGAATCCAATTCTAATGGATCGACCATCACGGGAAGGTTTTTCCCCGCTCATTTCTAGGTATGGCTTCCCAAAAAAAACCGTAGCCTTGAAATCTAGTATCCTTTCAGCGGTGATTCGGAATCCAATTCTAATGGATCGACCATCACGGGAAGGTTTTTCCCCGCTCATTTCTAGGTATGGCTTCCCAAAAAAAACCGTAGCCTTGAAATCTAGTATCATATTAAAGTCCTTTCAGCGGTGATTCGGAATCCAATTCACCATCTAATGTTTCGAAGATTTTAAACTTTGTTAGAAGCTTTCATTAACTAATTTATGGCTCACAAATCAACTCAGTCCCCTCTCACTAACAAAAGCTAAGTTCATTCTGATTGTTTTCTGTAATTGTTCCGACTTTCGATACAAAAGTAACGGAATATTTGTGCTCGGGGTGGGTTTTTTTTTCTTCAGACAAATTTCGACTTTTAAACTAGCCATTTTTGACGAAATTTTTTTTTATCATTCAAAAAATATTGTTGTCCTGGGCTTAAATTTGAAAAGATATTTCACCTGTGATCATTTTTCGTAAAGTTATGAGGGTTAAAAGATTGCCATCTTGACCAATTTGGGACAATTAACGCGCAATATAATCCGCGCTATTAACGCCTAAGCGAGATTTAATCCGTCTTATAAATCGTTCCAAATTGGTTGAACGAAGCTTATTTACCATAATTGATTTGTTACAAGGAACGAAATCTATCTTTTTGTACTTTATTTGGCGTGTGGGGGGATGATTTTCATAAAAAATTTCAAATAAAAAAAAAAATTCATTTTATTTTATTTAATTTTTTTATGTATTACTGCTGCTCAATAAACCTTAAAAGGCAGTCGGAACATTCAGGGCTTCGCCCTGATACGAGTAGTCTTGTTATTGATTTATTGTCTGTGATTTTTCGCTTGCGGCTTGTTTTTTAAACAAGAACTAGACTTTTTCCTTCAATTAGTTTTCTTTGTCCTTGCGATAAGCAATGGTATTGCAATCGGGTGCTAGTTTGTAAATAACGTTGTTCCTCGATCTGGAGTTTTAGAGGTCTACAGTTTCACCCAAGTTTCTTTTTTAACAGGGTCTAGAATTACTGTTTTTGGACTTAGGGAGTAACTGGGTCTGCAACTGAAAAAACGTTCTGATAAAAATTGATTTTTTTTCGGCTTATTGATTTCTTCCTAATATTTGTCGGCTGATTTACTTGGTGCTTTTTTAGTAACTTTCAATTCATTTTTGATGAACCTATATATTTAATTGGTTTTTCGTTTGTATGTACGCTAAAGTTTTCGGTTTGTTTGTAATGTGCAAGTATTTTTGTTCCAGTTTTTTTGGTCTTTTTTGCAATTTTAGTATTTTTTTTTTCGACAAAACGATGCTTTGATGGTTTATTTTCTTAAATTTTTGCTGCGTCGAAATTGGTACGAAGCTCAGCTGTGTGCAAATTTGTAGCAACTAAATTATGGAGCCTCAGAAAAACTTCCAGGCACATTTGCACTTCGTCTAGCGGTAAGGCACTTGCTTCTGGATCCTAAGGTCTAGAATTTGAAACCTGGTGGGACTTTTTTCAATCATGAATGAAATACGAATTCTTCAATATGTATGATTGAAATTGATTTTTTTAATTGAAAACTTGGGTTGTCGAAATTTTATTCGTCTTCTTACTTTTTGTGGAATAAATTTCAATTGTAGCATAAAGTTTTTTAATCTGAAGAAAAATCAATGGCAAGGAAACTAAAGCATTGATTTTTCTTATGATTAAAACTGTTTATAGTACAATTGAAATTCGTTCTGTGTTTTGTAAATTTACCGACTCTGATTTTGGGCAAGTGACTTTTTCCGCTGAAATGGTTTCGGATAATTTTTATCGGCCTAATCATTTTATGCGACATTTGATGAGCAAAAATAGATGGTTTTGCTTTTGTAGGCTTCAAGAGGGGTGGGGAATGGAAATTGAGATTTAAAGTTTAAGAATTCAAAGTATTCCATGACAGCTATATTTCTTAAGAGCTACGGGCTTGTTCGTAAGTAACGTTGGCTAAATGGTTGCTTAGTTAATGGCATTTTGTTTTTTGCTGTTGTGTTTTTCGACTGTCCGTCCCTGAAATTAAACGGAGTGCTTGGTTGATATTTGTCAGTTTTTTGCTTGGTGTAGTGGTTTGATTTTCGATTCGGAAGCTTGCAATGCTATGCGTGTTTTTCTTGTATCGTAAGTGCTGCGAAGCTACGCTTTGCCTCAGTTATAATTTTTTTGTTTTTTATTTTTTATTTTTCCTTTTTAAAAGGCTTCTGAGCTTGAATAGTTTCGGCTGATGTTTTATTGATTTTTTGCTTTAAAAAGGTCACTTGAAGCGAACAGTTACTTCAATCGCGTTTGCGCTTTAGTTGGTTGATGTTGTTTTTTGTTAATTTTTTCGCTACTCGGCTTGTATTTTTTGTCCAGCTGACGTACTAGGGAACGTAAGATGTTCAATTTTTTTTCCAAATGTCTTATGAATTTTTTTCTTTTGAATGGTCGTCTACCCGAGTGTTGTCTGCTTAGTAACCGCTTGATAAATTTTGTTGCATTACAAATGTAACACTGCCAATTGTGTTTCTGAAGGTTTCCGTTTTCAGACCATCGTGTGTGTTCTCAATTTGAGTCAATTTAATTTCTGTTGCACGGTTTGTTTTTATATGTTGGGCGTTTCATAGTTAAATTTTTAAAAGTTTCTTTTTAGTTTGCCTTCTTTAAGATAAGAACATATAAGTTAAAAATATGGTGGAAAAATTTAGTTTGAAGTGGACATTCTTTTATGAAGATATCAGACTTAAATGTCAATGTCAATGAACGTAGTGATGACACTTAATTACGCCATGTTTTTTTCTGGAAAAAATCTTCAAAAAATTTCACGCTATATTTATGTTTTTTTCGTGGTTTGACTTTCAATTTAAATTCATTTGATTAAAGAATTGCCAATAGCGCTATCTAATTGCGAAAGTGGAAATGGAGCAAAGAATCCTAGTGGAATGAAAAAATTACCAAGTATCAATTTTGCTGGAAGCTGAGTTTTCAAATATGCCTCAATGATTAAGGTTCCGGATTTTCAAAGAGCTTTCGTAACATCTTTTTTTCCCGAAATTCGAAAACTGATTTTTTCAAGAGTTCTTTTTGGATGCGTTCATTGAAACTTTCCAAGTGTCTGTTGGCAATGTTTTAAGTTTTTTGTGCGATTTTCAATCCAATAACATGAAATGTACATAGCCCACCATTTCCTAGAATTTGTTTGATTGTGTTTTTTTTTAAATTGATATTTCAATTTTTACCGCTTCTGTTCTTCGATTAAATCAGCTTCAAATCAGATTGAATGGTTTGATTTGAGTCTTTTTAAAGCTCTTTCGGTCTTGATTCAAAAAGTTGAACAATTTTTGTCAGTGTCCATGCATAATAGTCTGAGCAGATAATTTTTTTTTGTTCCGACTACTGAAAGTGGGGAAGCACTTAATATTTGTGTGTGTTTTAGTTTTTCTTTGTCTTCCACGCAAAAGCAGGTACCATAAACAATCGTTTCAAAAGTTTGAGTGATTTATCATATTTACACTAGCAATCAGCTTGGTGTATTATTACGATCCTCATTTTTTCTGACCTAATTCGCAAATAAAAGTGTTATGTGTGTGAGACTGTTTACACAAGCAAAGCGAAGTGTTTTATGACGAACTCTCTTTTTTTTCCAACCTAAGTCGCAAATAAAAGTGCTCATTAGTGGCACTTTTAGTATATTTCAATTTCATCATATTTAAGCGTATTTAAGCATAGATAATTTAAAAGCATATAGTGCTGGTTAATTTTTGGCTAGTGTAAGATCCTGTTTGAAAACAACAGGTGTTATGAAAATGTATGGGATTTGTTAATTTTTTTTTGCGAACTACTGAATCAATTTTCAAAGCAATGGTGTCATTGGAAAAGCTGGCTGCTATTCTTTGTGCCTGCATATTTTGCTAGTCTCTTTTCAGTTCACACCACGTTCTACGGCTTTCGAAAGTTTTAGTAGGGGGATTTTTGACTTATTTGATTTTGAATTTGTTCATTTTCTCAAGTACTAATTGCATAGATCTGAGATGAATGTTTAAACTAAAGAACTTATCATTGGGATCTCTTTTTCTCAAGCGGCTGTTCTCTAAATTCGGAAGAAAAAAGTTATGGCCTCAAACAAGGCAGTTTTTTGACATTTTGGTCTATTTTTAAGTTTTTTTGATATTTCTCAAAAACTACTCTACCAAATCGGAGAATAAGAGTTCAACCAGAAGAAAAAGCGTGGTTCGCAAATTTTCCCTGCGCAAGCGGTTATGCCCTGCATTTTGAAAAAATGTGGCCTTAGAAAATGTACAATTTTGGAAACTTCTTTTTTTTCTTCAAATCTGCTGATTCTGAGTTTGATATTTCATTCAAGCTAACATCGTGCTTGGATTTTTCCTGTGTATTCTGTTTCGCCTGATTTCTTTTGTAGAAAAGCCGATATGGAGATCGGAAAAATCCAGTTCAAACCGTTTTTTTCTAAAGAAATTTCATCACTGTTCTCGAAAGCTACCAGCTAAAGCCGATATTAAGGATTCAATCTAAAAATCAGGGTGTGATAATCTTCTCTGCATACGAGACTATTCCCATGCTTTTATAGCGAAAGTTTTGTGAATTTAGGAAAAGCAACTTTTTCAATTTTTGATCGTCTTTTGGAATCTTTCAATTTTTTTTTTCAAAAACTACCCAGCCAAATCTGAGATAAAAAATTCAGTTGAAAGATCGATTAGTAGTTTTTTTCTTTAAATATGCAGCTAATCCACTACTTTAGTTGAAAAGTCACTAGGTTTTTGCGTTAAGTCCCTTTTTGAAACTTTCAAAATTAGGCATTTCGTATCAGTACAAAATATGATCAAAATATTAAAACATGTGAATCTAGCATAAGCTGGGCATTGAGTTTTTTGTCCAAGCGTCTGTAATCCTAATCAACCGGTAGGAAATTCAAATGCTAATCAACCGGTAGGAGATCCAAATCTGGAACATTGAAATCCTAATCAACCGGTAGAAGATCCAAATCCGGAACATTGAAATAGTTAGTTTTTTTGGTCGGGTTTTTCCTGCATCGCATTGGCAATTTGAAAGAAACTGCAGCAACTTTATTGTTGGCTAGTGTTAGTAAAATTACAAGCGGCCATGAAGCAGTTGTGAGAACGTGTTACTCCCAAGCCTTGTCAAAAATTTCTCAAGGTGTCTTTTTAACCTTTTCCTTATTTCACTTTGTTTTGCCTGTTTAGAGATCTTTTTTGCATTTTCCTCGCTTGTGTTTGCGGAGTGCAGCTTCGCCTTTGTGTAAACTCTAGGTAGCAGGTTTGACTCTCAGGTTTAGCCTCATTTTTTGCTCACTTGAGGCTTATATATACTTCTTATTACACCTTATAGAGCTGCTTTTTGTCGTGTTCTTGCTAGTACTTGCGAAGCGAATTTTGGTCTCTGTGTTAAAGCCTTTGCAGTCGTGATTCCAACCCTATTAAAATATTTCCAAAACATTTTTTCAGTGTAGAGAAAAACTAGTTTCAAATTTTTCGTCCACTTTCGCGCGAATAATGCGAGCGAGCAGGCCTATAATACGGAAGTAAGATATAAAAACTTTGTTTTAATCCATGTGTTTAAGTTTTTGAAGCTTTTTTGCCCCCTTTTTGACTAAAAAAACGTTAAAAAAAATCTACAACAAATTTGAAAAACAATATACAATAAATTGTTGTAAAATTTTGATAAAAATTGTTGTTAAATTTGTGTTTTGTACTCCTACTATCGAATTTACTCACTTTTTAGTCTTTCGTTCAGATCTTCTATTGGCCGAACTAATCAAAAACAAGACAGCTTGCAAAAAATGTATTTTTTTTGTGGTCGGAGTTTTCGGTGCTTTTTGCGCATCAACCTGCTATCGCTGTTTTAATTTTGTTTTTAATGGTTTATGCTTTTATTACGGTATATAAAACATTTGTTTGAAGTGGATTGCAAATAGTGACCAAACTGGAATTTCTTAACTTTATTTCACTGCCAAGTTAAGGTTGACAATTCTTGAACTTCGAGACAAGCATTGGAAAAGTTTTCGCAGGTTTTCAGAATTCTGTCTCATTTTCACTTCCTTTCCTTATTTTGTATATCTGTATTTTTGAATAATTTGTTTTGTTTGAGTGGTCTTACTTTTACCCCTGCGATAAACATGTTGTTGCACTCGGGTAAAAGACGACTTGTTCACTTGAACATTTTTTTTTAAATTCAAGTATCTTTCTGCGCATTTGTAGCAGTGGTAATAGCATACTTTCGTCAGGAATAAATAATCCCTCAAATTGCAAAGCAGACACAAAAAATAAAGGATACCAAGAGATAATGGTTTTTGATTGGAAAATACAACTCGAAAAGTACAACTTACACGCGACTTAAAAGACGATACAATTCTTTACCAAGGAATTAGACTACCTTGCAAAAATGACCAAGGATATTGCGATCCTACAACACGCACACAAGCAACCATTGTTATTTTATCGAATCTTTTATCGAATCAATTCTTTTTATCGAATCAATGTTTTATCGAATCAATTCTATATGAAGATGTAAACCCTGACCAAATCAGAACTACAAACCACAAATTAAGAAACATCCACAATATAGAAAATAAATTAACACGATTTCAAGTATATCCAGAAACAGAACTTGCATGTAAATACAACAAACCAATTTATAAAACACAGTATTCAGAAATTCGTGTCGAATACGAAAATGGTTTCGACATGAATACAGGACATTTAATCGTAAAGCCGATGGCCACATCTCGCTCATTTACTGACGAAAATTGCATACTTTGAAGTTTTCGCCTATTTTAGACTATCGTCTCTCTGCTCATTTTTGTCGGCTTAGTTCCTGCAGAACTGACTTTTTTTCGTTGAATCGTTGAGCTTTTTTCTTACATTGCGAATACTATTTGTAAATATGTATTTTGTGCAGGTGATTGAGCTCCAAGATTTTTCGGATATAAACAGCTTTTTTTTCCATTAAACGATTTGAATGTTTTTTTTGTTTAGTTTTCGATTTGTCGATTCATTTACACGTAATCATAGTCATTCATTTATTTATCGGGTAGTAGCTGAAGTCGGGTTTTTCTGAGGACAAAGTTCAGCTTGATAATTTAGTTTTGCGCTTGTCGGATTTTTGTTTGATCTCTGTTTTCAAAAAAGCAACGAGGCCCTTTTGATAAAGTTTGCGATTGATTTGTGTTAGCTGAAAGAGAGCCAAAAAATGACTTTTTAAATGCTGAGATCAAAGATAGCGCTCCTTTGAACCAAGTTGAAAAACAGTTTCCACAACGGATACAAAAAATCGAGGTACAAAGAATTGCTGTTTAAAGATTCTAGATTAAAACGAGGAAAATCAACAACTTAGGCAAATCTACATTTTTTCAAAAAACTTCTTTTTTTTCCAAATCAATATTTTTACGTGCTGTGAGTGAGACTTTTTCGAACGCATATAACATAATAAGTTAGATATGATCGACAAAGTTGTCTTCGAGAAATGAAAACAAACGCAAAAAAGAAAACGCGGTTAGCGAGCTTTATCAAATTGGAAAGTAGACTTTTTTCGGGTTAACAACTAGCTTAACAAAATCAGTTAAATCAATTGCTGCTATGCTACTGACATTCAAATTTAACTACCGTGTGCAATGTTTGTTACTGGGAAGTTTTCAGAATTAAATTGATTTTTTTGTCTCCATGGATTTTTGTCGGCGTACTTGCCAGAAGTATTGAATTGCTTGCTTCATAATAAATTCAAATACAAGGTGAGGTTTTGGGATCTATTAGTGGGAAGCGACTCTGCATGATCAACTAGGCCGTATTTGTTTGCTCTAAAAGTTATGGGCCCTCGGAAAAATTTGGTTGTTTTACTGATTTTCGATTCTTTTTGATCTTTCTCGAAAATTGCCCGCCCAAATCTGAAATTTTTGATTTAATCCAAAGAAAGGTTTGTGGAAAATTCTCTACGGCCAATTTTTTTAAACAAAAAGATTAACTTAGCTACGGCCAATTTTGTTTTGTACAAAAGGCCTTCGGAAAAGTTCAAATGTTTCTTTTTTTTTGACCGTTTTGTGAAGTTTTGAATGGTTCTCATAAACCATTCCCAAAACTGAGTTTTGGGTTCAATCGAAACAACCCTATGTGGGAAGCGACCCTGCATAATCAACTATGCCCAATTTTTTACTTAAAAGTTTGGGTACCTTGGAAAAGACTATTTTTTTTTCACCGTTTTGTTTCGAAACTTTTTCACTTTTCTCTTTCACTTTTCTTGCGATAAGCAGGGTATTGCAATCGGGTACTACACTTTTTTCCCGTAAATAACTTTTTCCATAGACTTCAGCGTGCATGCAATGCACGACATGCACGCAGTATGTGCATCTATGTGGTCTATTACTCCCACTGTGCATCCTTGTTTGTGTTTTTCCAAAAAATTACTTGATTTTTTTTTGAATTTTCGACTTCGTCGCTTTCGGTTTATTTTTTGTCGGCTTAGTTTTGCTTTGTTTTTACCATCCAACTACATCGCTTATTTGAATTTTAGTTTTTTTCTACTTTATAGTTACTATTAGTTGATTAACCTCTACAGTTTGTTTGTAATTTTTCAACCTTGACATTCTATGTATTTCTTTTTTGTTTTTTTTTTTCGCTGAAAATTTTTCCCACATGATTTTGGCTTATTTTTTATTGGCTTGGCGACCTAATTTTGAGTCGTTTCAATGAAAACATAATTTTTTATGCTCTCCTGGATTGCACAAATGGCAAAATAGCTTGACAAAAACTTTAGTTTTCATGACAACAATTTTTTCATGACAACAATTTTTTCATGACAACGGCTTCGTTTTTTCATAAGTTATTTTTTTTTCCTGCGTGATTGCTTTTGGTTTATATTATATCGCTTATCGTTCTCATATCACGTCTTTCGACGAACGAGAAAAGTACGCGTGAGCGTGTCGGTGTAACAAGGGTGAGGGGGCTTAAAAACGTCTTGATTTTTTGGAATTTTTTCGGCTTTTTTATTTTGCATTTTCTGGGCTTAATTGGTTTTGGTCTATATTATATCGACTTAGTTGTCTAAAATCAACGTAAAGGGTTTCGTCCAAGGTATTTTTTGGCTTTTTTTTTGCCGCTGGGTAAGTTATCTTCGATAGAATTTCACATGATATTGTCTCGGCATGTGTTTGTTTCAAAACTAGCCTTATTCATTATAGATATAGTGTTTGACATTCTTTTTTTTTATTGCGCTGTATCGCATGTGGTGCGAAGCTTAGCTTCACCTTTGTGTCGAAAATTGCCCTCTGTAATCTGATTTTTTGCGCTCCATTGAAATACAGGTTCTGTTAATCTCTTCTGTATAAGCGGCAACGCCTAATTATTTTTTTACAATTAAAGCTATGATTCTCGGAAGAATAAAATTGTTATTTGATGTCATAGGTTGAATCAAGTTAACAGGCTTTTTAAAGCCTACATTATTGTTAGCTAGGCCCAAAACTACTTTTCTCTAAGACTACTCTCCCACATCTGAAGTTTTAGTTTCAATCAAATCCTTTGCATAAACTACTTTGCACAAATTTTGTTACACGAAAAGTTATGGCTTTTTTACCGTTTTTTCAAAGTTTTTTGATTTTTTTTTTCGAAAACATAAAATGGGATTTTGTTTAGAATGGATAGAGTCGAGTTTAGATAGCAGCCCTTCATCAGCGGCTTACACAAAAAATGATGGCTCTCGGAAAAGTCAGTTTTTGGTTTTTTTTACCGCTTTTGAAATTATTTGGTTTTTCTGAAAAAACTATCATCACAATTTAAATTTTTTTGAATCAATAGAATTCCCACGTTGAGTGAATCTCTTCTGCATAAGCAGCTGCACCCAATTTACACAACTCGAAAATGTCAAAATTTAGATTTGTTGACTATTTTTCGGAAAGTTTTCGCTTTTTCTCAATAACTACCCTGCCAAATCTGGGTTTTTGAGTTCAACGGAAATCACAGGTTGAGTGAATTACTTCGCAATAAGCGGCTACCCCCAATTATTTTAAACAAAAAGCTATGTTCCTCGAAAATGTCAAAACTTTGATTTGTTGACTGTTCTTCGGAAACTTTTTGTCTTTTGTAAATAAGTACCCTCTCATATCTGTGTTTTTTGGTTCAACGGAAATCACAGGTTTAGTGAATTTCTTTTGCATAAGAGGCTAAGCCCAAATTTTTAACACTTAGAGCTATGATTCTCGAAAATGTTTTTTGACTGTTCTTAATAACTATCCTGCAAAATATAATATCAAGATTTAACCGAAACAACAGGTTGTTGGAAGCCTACCTTTAGAGCTGGCTACGCACAACTTTTGTCGAAAAAGGTTTTGAAAGTTTTGAATCTTGAACGTTTTTGGAAACTTTTTGGTTTTTCTCGAAAATCACTGTCAATTCTCATGTTAAGTGTTCAATCGAGAAACCCAGTTTTGGGAATCATCTCTGTTTAAGCGGCCAGGACCTATTTTTGTGCAGAAAAAAAGTTATGGATTTCAGAAAGTCCCGGTTTTCAACTGATAGTTTTTTGAAATTTCTTAAAAACTACCCTATCAAATCTGAGATGAAGGGTTCAATCGAAAAAACCGGTTGCAAGAATTTTCCAACAGAGTCTGCGAATCCTTTTTTTGCAAGAAAACTTATGTTGTTGGGAAATTTTCAATATCCTCTCATTTTACATACTCTCTCAATATACTCCTCTCATTTTTATTTAGCAGAGAAACAACGAAGATTAGCTTCGCTCTATAAATTAACTCAGTCTGGAATGTGGAAATTAAGAGAAACAGACTAGCTAAAACAGCCTGGATAGCCTTTCATAGATCATCTGCGAATCGCAGAAACCACAATTATTATTACAATAGCTGCATCGGAGATGAAAAGAAACTTCTTTTTAGTTTGTCCGTCGTCAACTAAAAGCTGATCAGTTTTTCGATATTATAGTCAGCGAAACTTGCCATTTAACTTTTACCAGCCAATCTCATGTCCCCGCTCTTGTATTTTTATGTCACTGAATCGGTGCAACTGAAATATGTGAAATTTAAAATTATTGCCTGTCAACGCCATCGGATATGACCAGAAAGGTGTTTTTGAAGTCTGGCTTTTAATATTGATTTTCTGAAAAGTGGATTAGGTATACTTTACTGGCCCGTAGATGAGATATATTTTAGTGGCCCGAGGATTAGATATGTTTTGCTGGCCATTTTCCGCCCGTCTATTCTCTTTATCAATTAACGGAGAGATTGTCATATTGAAAGGAGCCGTTTCGATTAATCTTAGACCGACCTAAATGGTTTTGTGGTGATATTTTATTGTTAACTCAAAAAGGAACAGATATAAATATGATAATGCTACCATTATTTTTTTGAATTTCTCATACTGGAAGTTATTACACGGGCTTTGAAATCTTTCAGTTGTTATTACAATAGCTGCATCGGAGATGAAAGGAAACTTCTTTTTAGTTTGTCCATCGTCAACTACCGGCTGATCAGTTTTTCGATATTATAGTCAGCGAAACTTGCAATCCAGACTGATATAGAAAAAAAACAATTCCTCAAGAAAAATGTTTCAATGGGCTCTCTATAAAACCCATTCCGTGGTCTTGAATAGTTTTTTAAATAAAAGGACCACAACGCTTTCAGCAAGAAGATAATTTTTCATGTTTTTTATTGGATATGAAACCGCCAACAAGCATGGACGTTGTTCACATCAAGGGATTTTAATTTGAAAAAATTCCCATCTTCAAAAACTGTCGCAGATATTGGTGCAAGTCATCTTCTGTTTTTAATGTTTGTCTAATTTGAAAGTACACTTGTGTTGTTTGAATGGTGGATTATTATTTTCCACTTCTATCCAATTTAATTAATATCATTTTCAAGTCATTTTTGGCTAAGATCACAATTGGTTAGTTATCCATTAATTTATGTTGAAAATGTTTTTTAACAATCCTACGCCCTTTTTTACTTCGTCGAAAATGAAAGTAAAGAGTGAGGCATAGATAATTAAACGCCGGAAATTAAATATAGTCAATTTTTACTTTCGCTTTGATTTGCTATCAGATGCAAGCAATTGCATTTCTCTCATTTGGAGTTTCTTGGACGAGTGTGTGCAAAGACTTCAAAGGTTTTAATAATTCTGATAAATTTGTCCGCGTGCCATAGCTCTAAAAGGTTAGAAAAATTAAAACAGGCACAATTATTCATTGCCTTTATTATCATTGCGATAACAAGGGTATTGCAATCGGGTACTAAACTTTTTTCCCGTAAACAACTTTGTCCACAACTTTGGTACCTTGGTTCTTAATGAGATCAAAATTTGTAGCGTATCTTGCACTTTTAGCCTGGTGGTAACGAATACGCCAGGAATGGAAAAGGTCGTGGATTTGAATTTGACCAGGACCGGTTTTTTTTACGGTTTTAATTTTCCGGTTCAAAAAAATTTCGGCCTATTATTTGTCTGCTTATGTTTTGTCGGCTTAGTTGTCACTTCTAAGAATCGTTTATTTTAGCTATAAAGAATTTTTACCTGCAATTTTTTTAGCATTTTAAAAATCCGTCCGAATTGAGATTTTTTTTTCAATGTGTCTATACTATTTTTAAATGCGTGCGATTGACAGCTATCTCCCATGTTTAAGCATGATAATTTTTGCCTGTTTAACAACAGAATTGTTTCACGTCTAAGCTATATCGTATATTGCTATGGTTAAGGTTTTTTTTTCGATTTTCCAGATTAAATTTAGTGTTTAATTCGTCAAGTTTGAAATTAGCAACCTAATAGGGGGTTGTTGCCAGAGTTTTCCCAGGTTTTGCGATTCTGGCTTCCATATATGAATAACCAAATCCTTTTAGTTTACGAGATAGGCAATTTTCGAGGTTTTTCAAAAATTTCTAGAAAAATTAATTTTGAAAAATTTCCTAATTTTTGAAATTCCCACCCTGTAGTTGGGTAATGTCTTGGTACTCTCAGGGGTTGCGAATCTTGCCTCCAAATCTCATTTCTCAACTCTTGTAGTTTTCGAGATATGACGTTTTTTTATGACTTCTCAAAAAATTTTCAAAAACCTAGATTTAAAAAAAATCCAAAACGTTGAAGATCTCATTCCCGTTGTTGGATTTTTTAAGAGTACTCTCAGGGGTTGCGAATCTTGCCTCTGATTATCGCTGCTCAAATCCTTGCAGTTTTCGAGATATGACGTTTTTTTAGGATTTCTTTTTTCAAAATTTTTTTCAGAAAAATTAGATATAAAAAATTTCACCAAGTTTGAAGTTCCCATCTCTATAGAGGGATGCTGTCAGTGTTTCCTAGCGGTTGCGTTTAAGCCTCCAATTTTGAATACTCAAATCCTAATATTTTTACGAAATAGACGTTTTTTGTGATTTTGTTTAAAAATTTCATAAAATTTAAAAATTTTCACAAAATTTGAAATTTCCAACCCTGTAGTAGGGTGCTGTCAGGATACTCTCGAGGAGTCTTAAATCTTGCCGCCAGATATGACTGCTCAAATCTCGTAGTTTTGAAATATGACGTTTTTATTTCTTTTTAAAGTTTCAGAAAACTTAGATTTGAAAAAGTTCAAAAAAATTTTAGCTCCTAACCCTGTATTTAGGTATTGCTAAGGTACTCTCAGGATTTGAAAATCTTGAGTCCGAATGCGACTGCTTAAGTGCTTTGAGTTTCAAGATGTAATATTTTCTATTTCTTCTGAAAATTTGGTGAGGCGCTGTCAAAGTACTCTCAGGGGTTGCGAATTTTGCCTCTAAATATGACTGCTCAAATCCTTTTAGTATTCGAGATACGACGTTTCAAAAAAAACTTAGTATTCAAAAAAACTTAGATGCTGAAAAATTCCAAAACTTTGAAGATCTCAATCCTGTCATTGAAATCTGTGAGGGTTCTCTCATCGGGTTGCGAATCTTGCCGCTGAATATGACTGGTCAAATATTTCTAGGATAGTTTTCTAGGATTTTGACGTTTTTTAGGGTTTTCTCTAAATATTTCAGAGAACTTGGATATAAAAAATTTCACAAAATTTGAAATTAAGATCTATGTAGTGAGGCTTTGTCAGGGTAATCTCAGGAGTTGCGGATTTTGCCTCCAAATATGACTGCTCAAAACCTTAAAGTTTTCCCGATTTTACATCATTGTGATTTTTTCGAAAAATTTTCATGAAAATTAAATTAATTTTTTTTCAAAGTTTGAAATTCCTAACCTGTAGTTGGGGGCAGTCAGAGTTATCTCTAGGGTTGCACGTTCGGCCTGCAATTCTGTAATGTCAAAATCTCAAAATGCCCAAATCTTTTTTTGTTTAATAGATAAGACGATTTTTGTGAATTTTTTGGAAATTTTCTGAAAAATAAATTACAAAATAATTCATTAAATTGAAGTTCCCAACCCTGTAGTTGTCTGCTGTCAGAGTACTTTCAAAGATTATGATCACTACCATCAAATAAGACTGTTGAAGTCATGAAAGTTTTCGAAATTTCATGTTCTCAGAAAATATTTTTTGCAGAAAACTTAAGGTGAAGTTTCTCAAAGTTTGAATTTCCCAACGTTTTAATTGGGTACTATAAGAGTTCTCTCAAAAATTGCAAATCTTGCCCCCAAACGCGACTGCTCAATTTCTTTTAGTTTCCCTGATGTGATGTTTTGTAGTTCATTTTAAATTTTTCGAAGAACTTCACAAAATATTATGGTTCTTCAAAATTTGCATGAAAAACTTGAATAAAAAACATGAAAAACTTGAATTTTGTAATTTTGAACCTTGTAATCGGGTGCTGTCAGAGTGCAATCAAATAATGGATGTCTTTTTTCCAATATGTGCGGTTTATTTTGAGTACCGGAGGTGCGTTACACGCTAGTATCATCTATTTAACGTTTCGGCTATATGGTTAAGTTTTTTTCGGATTTCAGCCAGCTTGAATTCAGTGGTTATTGCACGAGTTTAAAATAAGCAGCCCAATAGTAGGATGCTGTCGGAGTTACCAAAGGGGTTGCGAATTTGGCCTCTAATTTAGAGTGATCAAATTTTTTAAGTGTACGAGATACGACGATTTTTGATTTTTTTCAACATTTTTCAGAAAACTCAAATTACAAAATAATTGACAAAACTTGAAATTACCAACCCTGTAGTTGGATGCTGTCAGAGCACTCTCCAAGTTCGCGAATCTTGCCTCCAAATGTGGTGGCTCAATTCCTTGTAATTTTCGAGATAAGACTTTTGTAATTTTTTCAAAAAAATTTCAGATAGCTTAAACGAGCCTTGCATCCAATTATGACTGCCTAAATCTTTGTAGTTTTTCAGAAAACTCAACTTAGACTTTTTTAAAATTTGAGATTTCTAGCCCTGTAGTTGAGTGCTGTTTGGGTCCTCATAGGGTTTGCAATCGTTCGTCCTGCATATCTGGCTTAAAGATAAAACAACTGGTTGAGACGGTAAAGATTTTCTGTTCGAATCTGGCCGGGTTATTTTTTCGCAAACTGTACAAACTATAGAGTTTTTGTGCTTTTTCGGACTGTCGTCCGTCTGCTTATTTTTGTCGGCTTAGTTCCCGTAGCTCGATGTTTCATCTTTATTCCAAGTTGCTCTAACCCCCATACTTGAGAAAACAAAGCCAGGGAGTTCGATTTCAGTTGAGAGTTGTTTTTCTTGTAAAAAGAACAATTTTGGCTAATTTAGATTATTGTCTGTCTGCTTATTTATGTCTGCTTAGTTCTGCAGAAAGTTTGTTTTTCGAAAACTTGGATTGCTTATAGCATTCTCAAAGCTCGTTGTTGAGTTTCTAATGGTGTAGGCAATTTTGTTCCAGATGTTTTGGGCTTGCAATTTCTATTGACAAAAACGATTTTTTGATTTTTTTTTCGTTTGATTCTGATAGTCATTCATATTTGATCGCGAGTGGTGCGAAGCTCAACTTCGCCTCTATGTGAAATCATTTTTTGTTGTTATTTTGATAGTGATATGATAAATATGAATTTATAATGGTGCTGAAAATTTGAGATTCATCAAGGAACTTTTTCTAGAACTGTTTGTTGTCCCCGCGAAAAACAAGTTTTAATAGTTTTCGACCCATTGGTATTAAGTTTGTTCTGGAAGTCTTCATTGCACTTTTTAGTGTCGATGAAGCTATTGAAAAGACTTATGTATGACGTGTTGTTTCTTTTTTTTCAGGAAAAGTTATAAAATTTATTACGCTCAATTTTAAGTTTTCGCGGTTTGAATTTTGATTTCTTTTCAATTTTAGTTCATTTCCTTTTTTAGATGAAAGCAAATTCCATTATCTAACAGCAAAAGTGTAACTTGTAGTTAGAACTCACAGAGATTATAAGCCATGTAATTTTTTGTCTGAAGTTCCGAAGTTTTTTTTGGTCAGTATTGTTTTGGTTTCCTTGCGTTCATAGAAATTTTTCAAGCTGTCTGTTGGCAATGTTAATGAGAGTACGGCTGAAGTGCTTTAAATTTGATTTTGCTTGAAAATCGAGAGTTCCTTATACGAAATCAATCCTTTTTTACAACTTTGGTATATATTTTCTAGATTTCGGAAATTAAGGGTTTCAAGCGATTGATTTTAGTTTATTGGATTTGTGATAGCCTGAGGTGACAGGGTTTGAACAGTTCATTCTATCTCATAACCACTTAGCACCAGTCACTAACTGGACATGTTATCCGCAGGCTATTTCAATAATGAACCGCACTGTCAGTTTCAAGACAGTCGGTAGCAGGTGATTCGAATCAGAACCAAAATTATCTTAGGTTTTATGTCACTCGTTTTTTTGCGATCTCAAATGTAGTTACTTTTGAAAAATTGCATTTATTCAGTAGTCTGTGGTGCTATTTAATCTCATGCTGAGATTTTTTTTTTCTTTGTTGCCATTTTTGGTTAGGTTAACATAAATTTGGCTTTAAATCAAATGTTGCTAAGAGAGTTTTCAGCGAATAAGTTCTTTTTTGCTTCTAATTAGGACTTGGCTGCTTGTATAATTTTTTCCTGGCTTTTTTTGAGCCTCATTTTTTCCCCAAATTCCTCGAAGGCGAAAAGTGTTGTTTTCATTTAGAGAATTCGCACCATTGAGGATTTATTTTTAATCCTTCTACCAAGGCTGCATTGGAAGTTACTTGCCTAACTCAGTGGATTCTTTGTATAATATGCAAGGCGTTACTAGACGGCTGCAAATCCCCTATTATCTCGTCTTACTCTCCCTTCGGTTTGCTTAATCCGTAAAAAACTGTTTTACTTGTGATTCATTAATGCTGGCTCTTTCTCGAAATCTCGACGTTCTAAACTCCTCTTTTCTGTTTTGGCGTTTATTGCTTTGCGGCGGCTGAAAATTAGAAAAGATTTCTTCCTTTTGATTGGTTTCCAATACATGATTCCTATCTTTATCGTTGAAATAGAAGTCATTCTTCTCAAATTTTGAAGCGATAAAGAACCGCTGAGATCTTTGAGTACAGATGCTTCTAATTTTGCCTTTCAAACCACATTTCTCTGGCTTGTTGTACCAGTTTGTTCATTAGCTAGCGTATCAGTTTTCAATCTTTCTTGAAGTTTTGTATTACACTTTATCGATTTTTCAGCGTGTTATTCTTCATTGCTATAACTGGCTCATGTGCAAATGAGGTTTGTTAGTTTCTGCTCAGAATGGCACTGCATTTTAATACCTGCAAACATTTCATTCAAACTGCAACAGACGCTTAGGCAAAAGTAAAAAACCTCGACTCACTCCGAGCACCAACGTCTTTTCTCAAAGTTTTAAGTCCACTTCATTCGTATTGATGCAGCTTCACCGTGAAACAGTTTCTTCCTTTTTGATCAGCCCAAAGTGAAGTCGGGACATGAAATATGAATGTTTGCAGCTTGGGATATTCGCCTTTTTAAGTTTAAAACGATATAATGTGTAGTTATCAATTCGAAATTTTAACGAAATTTTTTTGTAATGTTTCAAATTTTCATTTTGACTTCAGAAAAATTTGATTACCGAAATTATTGTTTGTGTTCATCAGCTGAAATATTTTTATATACACCAAAAACGGTTGTATTCGATCAATTTTTTGAGCTACCAGAAGTGAAGTTTTGGCATTCAATAGCGTTTCAGTGTGGGCATTGATCATTGTTATGTCAAACAGCTTGAAATGTATATCAGCGTAAAAATGTTAATTTTTGTCGGATTCGTAGTTTTCCTAATTTCCACGAATTGTAAATCTACCAAGTCTGTTTTTTGAACATTTTTATTTACTTTCTTTTTGATATTGCGTAGTTTCGATGGCAAATTTTATTCGTATGCGGTTAAACTATATTTTTTTTCTGTCGTTTCCTTTTCTGTTCACTATCTTGTAATTGCCCTTGCGATAAGCAAGGCTATTACTATCGAGTACTAGTCTTTTTTCCCGTAACAACTTTGTCTTCAGGACTCATTGGACTCCTGATGTACCTTGCTTCATATTGAATTCCTATTTTGTATTTTCTCTTGTACTCTTAGCCTGGTGGTAATGAATACGCCCGGGAAGCGGGAAGGGAAAGGTCTTGTGTTCTAATCTGACCAGGACCAATTCTTTTTTCGGATGGTAAATATTTCGGATTAAAAATATTCGGCCTGTTATTTGTCAGCTTATGTTTTGTCGGCTCAGTTGTCACATCTAAGAATCGTTTCTTTTAGTTGTAAACAATTTTCACAGCACTTGCTTTAAGTTTTTTTAAAATCCGGCTGAATTGAAATTTGCTGTTCATATAGGTTGTAATTTTACCAGCTCGATTTATTAATTTTTTTTTCATTTTTCATTTTATCGGCCTAATAATTTTTGGCCTAATTAATATCGAATTAGTAGCGCAGTTACGACCGAAAAAAAATTGCGCAGTTACGACCGAAAAAAAATTTTAAGAGCGTTTGCGTGCTCTGAGGGCAAAAAGGACTTACAAGAACTTTTTTTGAATTTTTTCGGCATGAAATGTTTCTGCTCAGATGTTTTCGGCTTTGTTACAGCTTGTTAATTATAAATTCAAATCCAATCAACCATCTGGTGTAGAGGTAAAACAGCAGTTCTAGATAGCAAAGGCTTGCAGTTTGAATCCGGCGGGGTCCTTTTTTTTAAACAGAGCTTTTGTGCTTTTTCGGACTATCCTCCGTCTGTTTATTTTTGTTAGCTTGGCTTCCCTAGCTCGATGGTTGAGACTTGTTCGAAGTTGCTGTAACCCTCATGCCTGCGACGAAAAAGTTCGGGAGTTCGATCACAGTTGAGACTTGTTTTTAGCAAAAAGAAAATTTTGGCTAATTTAGATTATTGTCTGTCTGCTTAGTTACACAGAAAGCACTTTTTTTTTGAAAGCACTTTTCTAGCATTTTTTCTTACTGTTTGGCATTTTTTGCTGTCAACATAAAATTGACTCATGCTGTGGGGTTTGCAGTTTTCTCCTAAATTGTTACGCTTGCGTTTATCAAGTGTTATTATCGGAATGTAGACAGGAATAGCAGATGTTGCACATAATTCAAGATACGTGATAGAATTCCGGTGCACTAAAGCTATGTGTTAACATTAGGCATAGAGTCTTAAATGCATTAAAATAGAGAGGCAAGAACAATGTTATTTTTATGGTTTGTGTAGAAATCTCACGTTTTCGGGAAGGTTTTTGGGATCGCAATTTTAATTGGTGAATATTAATGCTGTATTACGTGCAAAATGAAGTCATCATGTTTTTTGCGTTCATTACAAGACAATGATAAGAGTTTTAGCAGGAGATTTGTCCAAACGCTAAAACTTTTAAAACACAATAAGACTATCGAATTTGAGCTATAATTTGTTCTATATGGTGTTATAAATTTTTGTAGCGATGCTCAAACTAGCGTAACTATGATGAAACGTAGCTGAAAAGGTAGCTGCAACTTTCGAATTTTCAGAAAAATTGTCGAAATAATCGTAATTCAAAATTTTACGTACAAATGAAATAATTTAAATTAGACTCAGCATCTGTCCTAAAACTATCTTTTTACACTCTTTGTATATCTATCTATCTTTCTAGTCAAGAGGATATCTACACAGTGAACAAATTCAATTCCAATGATTCATTTCAGCGAATTTTTTTTTGATGTTTCGTGAAAAAGTTCCATGATTCGAGTTCCTACAAAATCTTAAAACCGAATAGAACTGATAATAATCTAACTAATTATTCTAATTTTTTTGTTCCGACCATTTGAAAATTGTGGAAAAACTTTGTATTCAGGTGTGTTTTAGTTTTTTGTCTTCCACACAAAATCATGTACAGGAAATATTCATCGGAATGGGTCGAGTTTTATATCGTATTAAAGTCCTTTCAGTCGTGATTCGAACGACATTATACTAATTTTAAAACTTTCTCAGTGTTGAAAAATACTAGTTTAAAATTTTTGATTTTTGGTATGTTTTCGAGCTAATATGGTTTGTCAAAATAAGGTTCGAAAATTTAGAATTTGTTTACATTTTTTTTTTTCGTTTTTCTAGTCATTTTTTCCACAGAAAATGTTTTTCGATTGGCTTATATGACTATGACCGACGAACATACCTATTTTTTTTTTGTTTAGATCTTACCACGCAGAAAAAAAAACTCTGTGTTCGAAAATGTTCGAAAATTTTTTGCAAATCCTCTCACCCCTTGAGAAAATTGCAGAATCGCCCTTGCCATTGATACCGAATTCAGTTATTTTTAATTCATTCCGCTGCTAAGCTAATAAAAATTTACATTTTTTCCAGACGCGCTACTTTTTCTGTAGAGTCCTTCTGTTCTACTTGCACAGCAAAAAGCTTCTCGTGTTTCATGCCAATCTGATGATTTTAAAACTTCCTTCGATCCTTTTTTTCTCGTGATTCTGAATATCATATATATTATTTTTTCCAGCCCTTGTAAATTTTTGTTTTTATCCCGCACTTGTTTTTATCACAAACTTGCGCTTCGTTTCTGTGTTTGAAGCTCTGCTTATTTTTTTATTTTTCAACGTGCTCGGAGGCTTTAGCTATAGATTTTTTGCTTAAATTTTTTCTTGCTCAAAACATTTATACACTTCTAAAAAGTAGGTTTCAATTTTGGATGATTTGTAGTCTTCATTGGGCTATGACTGTCTTACATTGGAGTAATTTAAGATAATAGAAGCTGTTTTTGCTCCGCTGAATACGATAGGTTGTCAGCAGAAATGCTTCAACTGATTGTATATGTGTTGTTGTAGTTTTGTTGGCGTGTTTCTACGCCAATTGTGATTTAGTAGACCAACGTGTTAATTCAAGTGTGTCTTATTTGAAGGAAGGTGTCTGTGGTTTTAATAGTTTGAAGAGTGACTGGATTGAAATTCTGATGCATTTCCAATTCATTCAGTACCGCCTACTCATCATTATCAGTCATATAACTCGTTTAGGCCTATTCAAAGCAAAAGTAGGGGGATTATTTTAGGGCTTGGTTACTAGCCTACCATTCCATTGTCTTCTAATCTACATGAAATCTTCATACAAAAACAGTAGAGCAATCTGTTACCTTAATCATTCATGAAAAAGGATGTTCTCATGGCAGAAAATCCAAATGGCAGAAATTTTACAACCTATCAAAAGCCCTGTAGTTTGCTATTTTCTCTGATTTTTCACGAATTGTTTTTGCTGTTAAGTTCTGTGACTTCCCAAATCTGATTGGTTTATGCAAAATTCTTTCTTTCGGTTCTTCTTTCATTTTAAATTTCTCCAATTGATGAGTGCAAAGTCATGAATGATGTTTTGCGAGCTTCGATAAAATCCCGAGGTAATTGTGTTTGCAGTAGTGATGATGAAATGAGGGGTGGGGTTAATTGTTAGTATTGATTTTTCATGATTGAACTAATGATGATTGGATCTCGGATATCTGGTGGTAATCGATTGCGTGCACCTGGTAGTTTTTCTATTTTTTTCCATTTTCTGGTTGCCATTTGCTTGCAATTGCTATCCATGTTCTAGCATTGCGTCTAATCATGCCAAACAGAGGTCGCATATTGCATCATTAGTTATGCGATATGGTATTCTGTTCTTTTTATCGCGCTTTAATTTTTTGTGTAGAAGCGACACAAGTATGGTGGTGTGTGTTCCTCACAGAGCTCAGCCAGTTATAACACTCTAATAAGGGCAATAATCGCAAAAATAATTATAGTTAAAGGCATTACTATAACCAATACCATCAGCGATAAATTCCACATACCACCACCAGGCTCCTACTAGAATTCCATCTCAAGCAAATTTGCCGCTATTCAGTTTTTACCGCCGCTGGAATGTGAATAAAAGTCCCGCTCTGGTAATGCATTTTATTGAAAATGACCGAGCACAAATAAGCGTATTGTCGACGCGTTTCTGTCCAAATTCATATTGGATTGACATCCATTGTGGTACTCCTGGTTCTTCAGAGCAAAGCACATTTCGGTGTCAAGTAGCTTTATTTGCACATTATATAATCGTAGTTGACTAACAGCCATGAAATTATCTAGCTCAGAGATTTGACTATGAATAGGAATTTAGACCTGGCTTTATTTTTTCAACCTGCTACCGATTTGATTAGACAGTAAGATAGTGTAACTAACAGATAGGTTCAAGTCCATTCCATTGCAAAATAAGTTTGCGCTCAATTATAACCGAGTCCAAGCAGGTAACCCGCAGCCAGTACCCAGGCATTGTTTTGGACACTTAATCTTAAATTTACAACCTTACAAATGCTCCCGGCCACTATTTAGCCCACTTTTCCGGGCAACTACTGTGCCATAAACGAAAGTGAACTAAAGTGGAAAACTTGAAATATATTTGGTAGCAAATAAACCTGTGACGAAAATTCTCAAGTTGTAACTTCACCTCCTTTATCTTGTTCTGGTGTTTATCTTTTGCCCCGAATTTACTTCAGTTTTTTTCTCCAATTTTATCATTTATTAGTTCTGCATCGCGATTTTATTTGCCGCGTCAATGCAAGAGTGATACCAGTCAGTCGGAATGAGCGCTAATTACGAAACATCGGGGACCATGGCACCGGATACAATATCAGGTGAAAATGGTAATGAAGGTGTTGTCACTGATCTTGCAACCACTGGAGGCTCAACAACTGAGAAGGTCGGAATGACAGCGCAGAATTTAGACACCGCTTTACAAAATGCATTTACGACTGTCAATATTTTTATTTTGATTCTCATTATGATCGCAATGGGAGCGAAAATGAAGCTGAAACATATTCGCGAGCACGTACAGAAACCAATGGGACCTCTGGCTGGATTCATTTCTCAATTCGTTATCATGCCACTAGTCGCTTTTGTAGTCGCACACATTCTTAGAATGGATGCTGCGCATGCAATAGGAGCTCTGATCATGGCATGTTCTCCAGGAGGTGTCATGTCAAATATGGTCACATTCTACACCAACGGAGACTGCTCGTTGAGTATCACAATGACAACACTGTCTACAATTATGGCGTTCGGAATGATGCCCGCAAATCTTTGGCTCTACACTCGAAGTTGGACTGCGGATACTGAGCTGGACATTCCATATGCCTCAATTTTACTCTCACTGCTTCTCATTCTGATTCCAGTTACTGCCGGATACATGTTCATTATGAAGTATCCCAACATGCGAGGTGTTGTTGCACAGACGGGGTCCTTCTCCGGTGTCCTGGCAATCGTTATTTCAATGCTGCTCTTCATGTTTATGCACTGGTCACTGATGCTCGAAGCTTCAAAGCACATTTGGATAGCAACTGCAACTATGCCAATACTGGGATTTGTCCTGGGATATATGCTATCTGCCCTATTCTGCCTCAGTGCGAAACAAAAAAGGACGGTCGGGTTCGAAACCGGCTGTCAGAATGCTTCAATCGCTTTTTCAGTCATTTCGACTTCGTTTAAACTCGATGCCGTGGGGCATGTTTTACTGGTTCCTCTTCTCTTTTGCCTGTTTTCGTTTATAGAAGGCTGGCTCTTTGTAATTTTTTGGCAGCTGGCAACATGGGTTAAGAGAAAAGTCGATGATTGGAAAGAGGACGGCTGGGCGTGCGTAGACTGGGAAGAATCGAGTGACGAATCAGATAAGGAGGAGGAGAAGGAATCTGGCCATTGGGTCAAACCACACTACTTCTCTGCCATTTCCCATGCATTATCAAGTCGAATGAAACGTAAGGAAACAGATGGAAATGATCAACAGGCTTCAGTGCCGAATACGCCTAACATGCAACTTCACGTGGCTGCAAGACATGGAAGCAGGAATCCTCAATTGCCTAATGGATCTGTATGCTTCTCGGGGTACGAGATGACTAACAATCTGCGTATGACAGCTCTATCGATGTCACAAAACAGCGGCGACAGAGGAGTGGAGAGGGTGGGCACCTCGGGATCTCTGCGACATAACACGCATAGCGGAGTTCGCAGTAGTCACGCTGTGAACGAATCACAGTACCAGCAATTTCCTCATTACGCACAGTTCCCAAGTGGGAGGGAATCAAGCAGCCTCACGCGAGGCCAGTCAATGACAGCAGGAACATCGGAGCATCGAAGGGACCGATTGGCAGTGATGTCAGGGGGGCAGTGTCAGTTGTCCTCCTCGGCAGGCGCTAATAATCTGTCGACAGGAAGTGCGTTCATGGAAGCTGCAACGATGGTCGCTTCTGATTCGGTGAGCCGACATCATTCGTGTTTGGGCCTGGATCCGAGAAATATCATCACCGATGTATGACACGAGAACAACTAATCATATTTTTTGAGAACTCACAATTTAGTGGAATACAAATTAATCACCACTAGTATTACCGGTTATTGAACCTAATCAATTTAACCTGTAAGCTGATGATCTTGTTATACGTATGTGTATATTGGAGCCATAAGTTAAGATCATTGTTCCGACCAACCCCCTCAAAAAAGAACTTTGCTGTAAGGTGTGTTTTTCCTTGAATTGTACTACTTCCAAAAATAATCTCTAATTTCGTTTTCAGGCTAAATTAGACAAAAATTGATCCCCCTCACAGAATTTACTTTGTTTTTTTTTAGCTATTATTACCCATCATTTCATCTGTTTTCCGACTAATTCAGTCACCCTTTACTTAAACAAAAAATGACAGAAAATTGAGATAATAGAAAAAAAATTTTCTGCCTTTTTGATGTTTTCTAAATCATTGTGGTCGGAACATTCGGTACTACTTGCACAGCAACCGGCTCTCAGTGTTGTTTTTTAAATAGTTTGGTTCATCTTAATGTTGCTGCATTACGTTTCATACCAAATAAAAGCAATTTTTAGCAGTTTTTGATGATTATATTTTTTGCATCATTATATGGTCGAAAAAACACCATGTTCTAGCATTCGATGCGGATCGAGACTTATTTAGTGCTTAACAATTGTACTCGAAGTTGAATAGTTTGCGCTGCAGTAAGCGTCGAAATTTAGTGGAAATTATCATGAAATATAGATTAAGAAGCTTATGCAAATGTTAGGCTTCCCCAATGCTGCAATGGAAACTGTGCCGCATAAATACAGATGAACTTGCGCATGACTCTTGCCTACTTATTTCAATACAATACTGGAAAAATTTTTTTGACCCTGGTCTATTTGGCAACGTGTCGTCTGCTGAATCTGCTCAAATCACTTGAAAAGCTCTGGTTACAAAAAACCATCAAATCTGAAAAACGATCATAAAAGATTGTTTCTTTTAAACTGCTAGTTTATTGATTTTTGTGAACCATGAATATTGTGACTTAACAATAGAAACAATTTAACGGAGAACGCATCTAAAACATTAGGTTACCGATACTGAAAAACAATTTCTTGTAGTTCATTTTTGTATTAAAGGGAAAAAAATCAGAAATCAATCAGATAGGCTTTGGGATATCTGCGTTAGTTGTTTAGTTTTTCTTTCTCTACAAGATTTGGCTACAAACAACCTAATTTTAGACAAACAAAACACTTTAACCTTTAATTCGAAAATTTTAATTATGTCATATCTCGTAAAATACTGCGTTTTCGAACTTCGAGTTTTGACTTCAGAGTTGAAGTAGATTTTTACTGCAGTCAATTTACAAAAATTTCAACTCAATCAATCTTCAGGTTTGGCAATATAGGCTCTTTTCCAGTTCCCCCCTTTCAAAATACCGAGTTTTATGTTTGTTGAATTTGAAAGGGGGAACTGGAAAAGAACCCCAATATAAATGAATAATCGGAATATAGACGTGTTATCAACGTGTTTAACAGAATCAGTTGGCTCATCATGGTATCAAATTATTAAGCGCCTCTGGTACACTTAGTCTGGAGGTAATGAATACGGCTGACGCGACAAAGGTCCTGGGTTCGAGTCTGAGCAGGGCCTATTTCTATTTTTTCAAACGGGAAACGTTCCGTTTCAAAACAATTATCGGCTAATTATTTGTCTGCTTTTTATGTTTCGTCGGCTTAGTTGCCACATCTTAGATTTTTTACTGTAGGCAGTTTTCATTGTAGTTGCTTATTTGGTTTTCATTGTAGCTGCTTTTCTATGTTTTCATTTGCTGCTACAATTTGTAATTCTACAAGCCTTGGCTTCGTAAATTTTCCTTTTTTGATGTTTTTTTGCTGAAAATTTTTTTCGGCCTAAATGATTTCGGCTTGTATTTTATCGGCTTACTAACCAAATTTTGGGTCGTTATTGGGAACCATATTTTATATGTTTTCCTCCGGATTGCACAAAACGTTGAAAATCTCAGAAGAGAATTTATAGTTCAAAGTTTTTCATGGCAAAAAATTTTTTTTTCGCTCGAAAATTGTTTTTGACTTTTCAGTAAACGGGCTCGAATGTGTTTCTGGACGCGTTTTCCGCAAGTAGAACATTTTTCCAGACAACATTTTGAAGTTTTTTTTACTCGTGGTTTCTTCAAAAATTTTCGCCAATATATACTAATTTTGCGAGGGGAGCATTGAGAGGGGATTTGGCCAAAATAGGGTCTTTATAGTGACCCTATTTTGGAGAGCTCAGAAAATCAATTTGGTTCAAAAAAAGGTCGACAATTTTCGAAATTGTTTTGAAAATCCGTCCCACCCCCTCGAAAAAAATCTTAGATCCGCCCCTGGTTAAAATTGGAATTTCATGGTGGTAAAATTTTGAAGAGTCATCAAAAATGAAAAATCTAACTCTTTTGTAAACATGAAAAGATTTTTATACCAATTTTTGAATTGTAAGTTTTAAATTTATTTATCAGCATTTTGATTAAAATTTGATTTTTTTTCTTCAAACTAAATGGACATCTCTTTGTGTTCATAAATTTCTTAGAAATATCAATTTTGAAAAACCAGTATCGTAAGTTTACAAAGGGATGCGAAAAAAGAGGAAACCTGTTATGTTAAAGCAATCGCGTGTTTTGTTCTATGAGAGAAATCCATTAGATTGAAGCATTATTTCGTTGCAAAATGGATGTCAAATTTGAAGAAATCATAAGAACTATGAATGAAACAATTGTTCTTAATTAAGCCTTATTTTTGTAACATTGATAAATCATGAAAAGTTTATTTGAGGAGTGTTATTTTTGAAAGTCTTTATTTTGTACTACTTAGTTGCTCAGTTTGTGTTTTCAGATTTTGAAATGAGTAATACTCGTCATGTAGTTGAGAAACAATGCAAGAGGGTGTTGGGAAACATAGATGAGTCAGTTGTTGACCGGGTGGTGTCTGGCATCAAACTCAGATACGAGAAAGATGACATAATAAGCAGATTGCAGCCCAAACTAGATGACAAATCTGCCACGAAGTTAGTAGAAAAGGTATTTTCTAAGCTTCAACAACAAGAACAGAACAATCTAGATAACTCTGTAACAGGTGCGGCGCAGACGGCTAAAAGAGCGCGAGCAGATTCGACAAATGACAGCGATGTATCTGACAACAACAATGCGGACCCGAAACGAAGTCGGGTAGCAGCATCGAATGGTGCAGCAGTCGCAGAAGATAACTCAATGCCGAAGCGTCTGACGCCGGATGAAATTCAACGAATGATGAGTGACGCCAAAAAATGGCTGGAGGAAAAGAAGCAGAAAATTGGACCTACAATTCCAGGAACGTCTTCGGTTGCACCCACTGAGACAAAACCTGCAGTGAGTGATCCGACAAATGCCTTGGCTAATCGAGCAGCCGAGTTGCGAAGTCGAATCAACTCAGCGTTAGGTTCAGGTTTGATCACACCTTCAGTTCCTATTGGAAGTGCTCCGTCGGTAACCTCCGGTTTGGCAACACCAGGTGGTTTTCTTTCAACAACCAAAGGTCTGGCAACGCCAATTTTTCCGGGAATTCAAACACCGGCTTTTCTGGGAGGAGCTCAGTCGGCCATGCCTTTGATAGACCAGCTCAAACCAAAAGAACAGATGCCGGGTCCTCTGGTCTTGGACGACGAGGGTCAAACTGTAAATGCCCAAACTGGAGAAAAGTTGGCACTGACTCCTAGAATGCCAACGCTAAAAGCGAACATCAGAGCGAAGAAACACGAGGAATTCAAACAGCTTCTCTCAACTTCTATGATCAAGAAAGACTCTTCAGATAGCAAACCAGAGGCGTCGGTTCATTTTGACCCGAGAGTAGATTTGAAACCCTCGATACGGCAGCCGAGAAGAAATTTTAAATTCCACGAACCGGGTAAGTTCGAAACAATGGCAAAGAAAATCAAAATGAAGGCGCAATTAGATAAACTTCATGGAGAAATCAGTGAAGCCGCAAAAAGAACTGGAATCCAAGCGGCTGTTAAATTGGCACTTGTTCAGCCAAAGGTCGAACACAAAGAAGGTGTATTGCCTCAGGTAGAATGGTGGGACGGAGTTTTGCTGCCTAATAATACGTATGAAGATTGCAGGCGACAGGGAAATTTGAATAAACAAGGCAAAGTTGAGAAGTATAATACCATATCGCACTTGGTGGAACATCCTACCCAAGTCAAGTCACCTGATGATGATACGGAAATCAAGCCTTTGAAACTTCATTTGACCAAAAAAGAGCAGAAAAAGTTCAGAAGGCAGAGAAGAAGAGAGGAGGAAAAAGAGAAAACAGAGAAAATAAGACTGGGTCTCCTTCCACCACCTGAACCCAAAGTTAAGATTTCCAATTTGATGAGAGTTTTGGGTAATGATGCCATTCAGGATCCCACAAAAGTAGAGGCTCATGTCAAAGCACAGATGGCAAAACGACAGAAAGCACACGAGCTGGCCAATGCTTCTCGGAAGTTGACGAACGAGCAACGACGTAAGAAAAAGATGGATAAACTTAAAGAAGATATCACTACAGGAGTCAACGTTGCAGTTTACAGGCTGAAGACATTATTTAATCCATCTCATAAGTTCAAAGTTGTTGAAAATGCGAAGCAATATTTGATGACAGGTGTTTCTTTAATTACAGAAGATATCGCTGTTATTATAGTTGAAGGGGGACCTAAACAACAGAAGAAGTTTAAAAACTTAATGTTGCGAAGGATCCACTGGAAGGAAGATCTAAAGAAAAGGTCAATGTTGACCAATGATGAGAAAACATCCGAAGCTTTGAAAACTAACAAGTGTGACTTAGTTTGGGAAGGAGTGGTGAAGTACAGATCTTTTCCACAGCTGAAGCCGAAGATGTTCCAGAGCGTTAGTCTGGTTAGAGAATACTTGAAAAGACTGAATGTGGAACACTATTGGGATTTAGCACACGCGGAGGCTGTTTTAGACAGCAGTGACTCGTGAACTAAGAAAAAAGAAACTATCTTTAATATTTGTTAAAATGTCTTGTATACTGATGACTAAGCAGTGAAATTCTTGAGTTTAGTTTTATTCAAACATTTCATTTGGCTATAGACGTGCACGTGACCACTATTATCCAATTGGTCCAAGAGAAGAAAGGGACCAAGAACAGAAAAACCGACAAATATTGAATCATACGTGCTAATCGATAAACCGAGTCGCCACTACTAGCAAATTTTACATCTATTTTTTGCTAACCAACCTCAAAATCTTTCGAAAGGCGCCTTTGGCGCCAATATGAATAATTTTGAGTGGGGAGCGCGCGCCGAAAAAGCAATTTCGGTCAAAAAGTTCCAAAAACTGCCTAAAAACGCTTTTTTTGGCCCGTTTCTTGAGAATTTTGCCTGCGGCCCCCATAGAAAAATTTCAGCGCACGCCACTGCTACCAATGAAATGATCAAAATATACATATATTGGTACTAGTTTACTTGTTTGGTCCCGTGACAAAACTTGTTTAGATGATTGGTCCCGCCTGTTTTCTAAAAACAAGGGCCAATACGGGATTTGAAACTACGCCTTGGGGTTGGTAACCGGATGATTCGTACCCGCTGTCTAACTAGGCCAGTTTCGATAGCACTTTAGAGAAATAAAAATGCTTACTGTTAGAATTAGCCACTTACTGTACCTCGGTTTTTATCAATATTTTTATCAATAACTTCGGTTTTTATCAAAAAGTCACTATTTTACATATTTCTGCTCTTAGACCACTTCTGCTCTTCGACCATTCTGCTTATTGCTCCTCCATCCAATACAATTCTACCATATCCGAGTTTCACTTTTGATTTTTTCTCGGCATATGAAATTTTCCCGTTATTATCGGAAATGGATTGCGGTGTTTAGGCCTTAAACATCATCCATGCTTTGATTGAAATGCAAGCATCTGGCAATTCAATTCTGCTACTTCAACTCTAAGAATATGAAAACGTTTGAAACTGGGTGCACATCTCAGAATCACACTCATATTTTTAAAACTATTTAGAAACATCTGCTGAAAACTAAATGTCGCGATAGATGATGCTATGATTACAAGGGAAATTAGTAATATTTCCGTTTCAAAGCTAAGGATTTTCAATCAGCGTAATAATTTTTAAAAACTTCACCTAATGAATTTGAAGCTTGAATTTCAATAACCCTTTTTTCTTCAGCGTGACAAAGTTGAAAGCAGTGTTTTGATAACAAAATATATAGTTTTCAAGCTGCTAAAATTGTCAGGGTATTTTTTACTATTCCGCCCAAATTTCAAAATTTAGCGGTTTTGCAATATTCATTGTATAAATGCCGAGACAAAATTTTTATAGCTCTGATTGACCGACTCCTAATGGCCGAATTTCGAGCAGATTCGAAAATGGTCATTTTCTTCTCTGGAACTGTTATTTGAGTTTTTTCTAACCTAGGTTAAACTCTGGAGCGTATTTGAACTAATTTTCAGTAATTTACCAAACATTGTTCATTTTAGGCCAATTCGGCTCATTTATTTTTCGACTTAATATTGTGAACGAAACATTTTGAGATGGTATTGAAACTTGATTGGCTACTGTTGAAATATTGACTTTTGGGCGGAATAAGTAAAAAGACCCAATTGTTATTTCAGCAATACTCGTTGAGGTTTGTCTTCAGGGTAATAGTTCGGTCTTCAGCGAAGTGACAGAATATTTTGCTCGATTTAAGAAATGTATGCTTACTGTTAAGACTCTAGATGAGTTTCTGACGGATTTTAATGGTACGTGAAAGTATTGATTGATGAATTCAAAATAATTACAATTGCGAGAGCAAGTGTCTTGTTATCGGGAACTAGACGTTTTTCCCGTTCTTTAAATCTTATTTGCATTTCTTACTTGCTTTATTATTGAAACTTAACGGGCTCGTTCCCACTTGGCACATAAGTAACGTGGTCGCCTTTGAACCCAAAGCTCTGGGGTTCGAGTGCCGGACCTTGTTTTTTTAAGCATGTATGAAATTGGAATTTTTCACCGGTGAAAATTGAATTTTCGGACTATAGTTTGTCTGCTCAAGTTTTGTCAGCATAGTTGCCACATCCCATCACGGATTTTTCTTGTGCTGTAAGCAATTTTAATTTAAGTTGCAAGTGTTGTTCATTTTAGTTTCAGGGCGGACAAAATCATTTTTTCCCCAATTATCCAGTGTCTGCTCAAAAATTGTCGGCTTTGTTTCCGCTTCGTTAATTTTTGTTAATCGTTCCGTTGCTGATTTAATATTCAATTTTTTGCTTGATTGTCTAGAATTAAATTTTACCGAGACATGAAAATTTGGGTTGACCTAGTTTTTTCATCATTTTTCTTTTTATAAGTTATTGTTGTGTTTTACGCAAGTGATGCGAAGCTCTGCTTCGCCTCTGTGGAAACGGTTGTATTGCAATGAGAACACAGGATTTTGACCACAATAATCTAATTTAAAAATTGTGAAAAAAAAATCAAAATTTTTTTTGGAATTTCTGAAGTTTTTTGTTTTAGTATATTTTCTTCGGGAGAAAAAATTTGATAGTATAGTAAACTGCGAAGCTGAAATAATTATTGCTAATTTGAAGTAGACCGTACAATAGATATCACGAGAGTTTGCCCATGTAACTCTCCAATGTTCTATGTAAATTAGTCTAAAATCTGATAATTCAAACCAATTGTTCTTGACACTGGGAACAAATTTCGATACTTTTATTCGAAATCGGAATAACGAGTAATAGGGCTTTGATATAATACCTCACTTGTTCCCTACGAGTTTTCCCTGTTGTGCTTGAAATCCGGCGAAAAAAACATATGGAACGACATTGTTCCTTCACACTTCGTGGTCAGAACGAAACGCCTGGCTTTTTTCTGTGGAAGTAGGACAAATGTTGCAATCACCTTTATCTTTGCAAAAGTTTTGCAATATTCATTGTATAAATGCTGAGACAAAATTTTTATAGCTCTGATCGACCGACTACTAACGGCCGAATTTTGAGCAGATACGAAAGTGGTCATTTTCTTCTCTGGAACTGTTATTTGAGTTTTTCTAACCTAGGTTAAACTCTGGAGCGTATTTGAACTAATTTTCAGTAATTTACCAAACATTGTTCATTTTAGGCCAATTCGGCTCATTTATTTTTCGACTTAATATTGTGAACGAAACATTTTGAGATGGTATTGAAACTTGATTGGCTACTGTTGAAATATTGACTTTTGGGCGGAATAAGTAAAAAGACCCAATTGTTATTTCAGCAATACTCGTTGAGGTTTGTCTTCAGGGTAATAGTTCGGTCTTCAGCGAAGTGACAGAATATTTTGCTCGATTTAAGAAATGTATGCTTACTGTTAAGACTCTAGATGAGTTTCTGACGGATTTTAATGGTACGTGAAAGTATTGATTGATGAATTCAAAATAATTACAATTGCGAGAGCAAGTGTCTTGTTATCGGGAACTAGACGTTTTTCCCGTTCTTTAAATCTTATTTGCATTTCTTACTTGCTTTATTATTGAAACTTAACGGGCTCGTTCCCACTTGGCACATAAGTAACGTGGTCGCCTTTGAACCCAAAGCTCTGGGGTTCGAGTGCCGGACCTTGTTTTTTTAAGCATGTATGAAATTGGAATTTTTCACCGGTGAAAATTGAATTTTCGGACTATAGTTTGTCTGCTCAAGTTTTGTCAGCATAGTTGCCACATCCCATCACGGATTTTTCTTGTGCTGTAAGCAATTTTAATTTAAGTTGCAAGTGTTGTTCATTTTAGTTTCAGGGCGGACAAAATCATTTTTTCCCCAATTATCCAGTGTCTGCTCAAAAATTGTCGGCTTTGTTTCCGCTTCGTTAATTTTTGTTAATCGTTCCGTTGCTGATTTAATATTCAATTTTTTGCTTGATTGTCTAGAATTAAATTTTACCGAGACATGAAAATTTGGGTTGACCTAGTTTTTTCATCATTTTTCTTTTTATAAGTTATTGTTGTGTTTTACGCAAGTGATGCGAAGCTCTGCTTCGCCTCTGTGGAAACGGTTGTATTGCAATGAGAACACAGGATTTTGACCACAATAATCTAATTTAAAAATTGTGAAAAAAAAATCAAAATTTTTTTTGGAATTTCTGAAGTTTTTTGTTTTAGTATATTTTCTTCGGGAGAAAAAATTTGATAGTATAGTAAACTGCGAAGCTGAAATAATTATTGCTAATTTGAAGTAGACCGTACAATAGATATCACGAGAGTTTGCCCATGTAACTCTCCAATGTTCTATGTAAATTAGTCTAAAATCTGATAATTCAAACCAATTGTTCTTGACACTGGGAACAAATTTCGATACTTTTATTCGAAATCGGAATAACGAGTAATAGGGCTTTGATATAATACCTCACTTGTTCCCTACGAGTTTTCCCTGTTGTGCTTGAAATCCGGCGAAAAAAACATATGGAACGACATTGTTCCTTCACACTTCGTGGTCAGAACGAAACGCCTGGCTTTTTTCTGTGGAAGTAGGACAAATGTTGCAATCACCTTTATCTTTGCAAAAGTTTTGCAATATTCATTGTATAAATGCTGAGACAAAATTTTTATAGCTCTGATCGACCGACTACTAACGGCCGAATTTTGAGCAGATACGAAAGTGGTCATTTTCTTCTCTGGAACTGTTATTTGAGTTTTTCTAACCTAGGTTAAACTCTGGAGCGTATTTGAACTAATTTTCAGTAATTTACCAAACATTGTTCATTTTAGGCCAATTCGGCTCATTTATTTTTCGACTTAATATTGTGAACGAAACATTTTGAGATGGTATTGAAACTTGATTGGCTAATGTTGAAATATTGACTTTTGGGCGGAATAAGTAAAAAGACCCAATTGTTATTTCAGCAATACTCGTTGAGATTTGTCTTCAGGGTAATAGTTCGGTCTTCAGCGAAGTGAGAGAATTTTTTGCTCGATTTAAGAAAGGTATGCTTCCTGTTAAGACTCTAGATGAGTTTCTGACGGATTTTAATGGTATGTGAAAGTATTGATTGATGAGTTCAAAATAATTACAATTGCGAGAGCGTATTTGAGTTTTCCCTGTAGTGCTTGAAATCGGGCGAAAAAAGATATACTGAACGACATTGTTCCTTCACACTTCGTGGTCAGAACGAAACGCCTGGCTTTTTTCTGTGGAAGTAGGGCGAATGTTGCAATCACCTTTATCTTTGCAAAAGTTTTGATTGTTTTTCAACTTAGGGAGGGGGAGAGAATGGTGCGCTTTAAAAATATTGTGAAATCCACTTTACGCCATTTTCCTTCCAGTAATTTTTTGGCCCGTGATAACAAAAAGATACTGAACCTTTTTATCCATTTGAAAGTCATTAGCAGAAATAAATGTGCGACAACTTTTCTCTTGAAGTAATGGCTCATGATTTTGCTGCTTTATATTTTTAAACATTTTTGTAGAGTAGTGAATGAGTGATATTTCAAACATGTGATGAATTAATCCGGCTCAAAAGTTATTCCAAATTGACTGGCGATGAGCGAATGGGTTCAAATCTAGTTGAACCAATCAGAATTGAGAATTTTTTATGCACTTCCTTTAATAAAAATTGGTTTTCAAAGAGAGGAGCAGACCAGATTCTTATTTACACAATTCATTGCTGTAAAAAGATCTCATCTTAGAAGAATACCAAAAAGGCCCAGTTAGCTGCCTATCGAGTGGTGTCTTCATGAGCAAACAACAAAGAGTACAGCTGAATTCCTGAATGCCAAAAAGTTTACCTTAAAGAGTTGAATTATGAAGATTGTTTTGACAATTCCTTAAGTCCTCGATTAATTTTTTGTCTGCATAGAAGTTATTAAATAGTGAACGAACATTATTTTTGAGTTTCTCATGTAGCTCGTCAGTTTTTCTGTTTCGTAGCCTGAATTTATTTTCGTTATTTGAGTTATTGATCACTGATTATTTCCTTGAATAGTAAGCATGGGTGCTGCCTCCTTATAACTTATATAATTCATAGGCAAGCTACTCCCCGCGAAATAATAGAAAATTTTACTTCTTTCTGCTTTTTTTTATACAAATTTTGAAGAATTAGTTCATGTTTTTCAGTTTCTCATTCTGTTTCATAAGCATTTCCATAGATCAGCAGAGCATATTGATATATTGGTTGAATATGTTTTGTAAGTGATAAGCAATTGGTTTTGAGTTCTTTTTGATTGTTCGGAATATGCAACTGTAAACCATTTTTTTCATCCAGATAAGATTCTGAAATTTTTTGGGAGCGTTTCTACATCTTGATTAATCATTTGGGTTGATTTTGGTCCGACTGTTTATCCTGGTTAAGAGTTAACTTGTTATCAATCAGCGAAGTCTTAGCACTTTATAGGCATTTGTTTTTGCGTCTTTTTCTTTTTTTTTGTAGTAAGAGAGGCTGCAATCATCGGCCTGAGGGTGATTTTTTAATTCACACTACAAACATTTGGCCATATCCTTTATGAGAACCCTTGTGGAACTCAATAGGCGATAGATTTTGATCTCGATACAAGGTTCTCTTCTACTACATATGAGGATTGACCTTAAAGATGTGTTAAATGATGAGGTCAGGAATATCCTCACAACACTCAAACTGAACTGATGTTTGCGGCAAACTAATAAGGGAAGCGGGAACATTGAATTGTATCTCATTAAAGGATTTTGATCCAGTGTGTGTCAGCGACGTTTCTGAACTTTTAAGTTTTCAAAAGAAAAGATCACCAGCTCTGAAAGAAAAAGTAAAATGAGAAAAATGGATCTTATTCAAAATTTTGCCGTCTTGAGTTGTTCATGAAATTGCTATTTCACTTCCTGAGCATAAACTGTAAGCCCTTACTTGCGATTGGCAAGCTTGCTAGTTTTAGATGAAAAATTTACAAGACCAATGTTCAAAACTGGCATAATGTAATGTCAATCTTGTCTGCAGATCACATTTGGGTCATATAATAAGTAGCAAGAAATTAGAGCACAAAATAATTAAAAAGAGCAAGCTGCAACTTTAGTAGGCAAATTTGACTTTCTCTTGACCTTGAGACGTATTTTCCGTCTGAAACTTGAGGTTTTGCATGCAAAGTTTGTCTCTAGTAGGTCATTTGGTCTTTATAATTAATTTTGTCTGTTGCAACTTTTTGCACTTCTCTACATGCCGCAAAATTTGTTGAAAGCCTTTGAACAGCAGATCATGTGAACCATAAAAGTTTAAAGAAAAATTACAAAATTAAATTGACTACTTTTAACATTACAGGAAAAGCGAAAACATTAATCAACTTATAAAGCATCAATGAACCCATTGGCTTAAAAGTTTATAAACTAATGTACCAAATTAGACTTCCTCTGCTGCTCTCAACCACTTGCAGCCAGTTAGTCTGAGATGGGGACATTATTCAGACCAATTTTTGCTCTGCATCCAGAAATCTGATACTAAAATAAAGACTAAGGGATTTGATTTGATTGAACTCGCAATCTCATATTTACGAAATGATCAAAACTTTTGTCTATTCCAATCTTAAGGACAATTTAGAACTGGTTTTTGAGAAAACATTTTGAATAATTTTAGTGCAAACAGCAGAATATTGATGATGCATGAAATGTCTGACAGTAAAAAAAACTTCGCAAAAAATGGCAGTTATTAAATTGGCAAACTGAAAATCAGTCAAAAAAACTAGGGGCCCAGCTAAACCTGGATGTATCTGTTTGATAGTTCTTAGAATGTGTTGTACTGATGCGGGATGAAATGCGATGAAACTTATAAAATTTCAAAAACTGGCTTTTAAGCAAAACTTAAGTGGTATCAATTGTAAAATACAGGATTAGCCGCTATTGTAGGAGCGACGCCTGCTACTCAACTTTTAAAATTAAAATCAAAATCAGCAGGATAGTTTTCAGAACAAATGGAAAATGCTTCTTAAACAATCAAAATGTCGAAAAATGGATTTTTCCTAGGAATTAAATACAAAACGGATGTAAGCGTTTACGCAGGGAAGAGCTTTTCACTGTTTTTGAAAAAAAAAACACTTACTTTCAGAAACTGGGGAGCGTTTTTGAGAAAGAAGAATATTCCAACAAACAATCGAAATCTTGAAAGTAATCTCAAAAACTTGCATTGTCCTCAGTTCTCAACAGTTTATCTATAAAATTTAAAGGGTAGTTGATTTTGCCGGAAAGATATCCAAAACTTGTATTTATCGATTTAACTTGTAAAATGGATCCAACTATGCAAAGAAGATCCACATAACCTGTTTTTTCGATTGAACTCAAAATCTCATCTCAGATTTGTTGGGGTGTTTTTCAAGAATTTTCAGAAACCGCACTTTGCCCAAGGATGTAACATTATTTCACCAAATTTCTTTATTCACCGCTTCTGAAGAATAAACTTCTGCAACCTGAGTCTTCGATCAAACCCTTAACCTCGGAAACTGTCAGGTAGTTTTTGCGAAAAGTAAAGTGCTTAAAAAAACGGTAACAAACATGACTTTACCCATTGTTGAGGCAGCAAGAAGATTATAATCTATGTATTTGTTTGACCAATAAATCTGAGAATTGGCCGCGTAGTTTCCGAGGAAAGTCGATAAGTTTCCGAAAAACAGTCGAACGTTGGTTCCTTCCGAATGCCATAACTTGTTTTCTTTAAAAAAACAGAAGCGTAGCCGCTCACGCGAACAGATTTCCCACAATCTGATTTTTCAATTTAACCTTTGATATCAGATTTGTCTGAATTGTTTTTAAGAAAAAAATATCAAAAAATTGAAACTTTTCTTACGGTCATGAATTTCTTAAATTGTGCGTAATTACTTAATCGGGAGAGCTCCCTAGAACTAGTTTGTTCGATTGAACCCAGAATATGAAATTTATCAGGTCAGTTTTTGAGGCAAAATTCAAAACTCCAAAAAACAGCCAAACATCGAAAACTGTTGTTTTCTGAGTAGCAACGTTGTTTGTGTTGCAAATTGCGTTGCAGCAATTATGGAAAAAAGCTTGCCGCAGTTTTTGGTTCCGAATAAATTCAAAAGTTCAGATTAAGGAGATTGATTTCCAAGAAAATTGAAAAAAATTCAGAAACTGTTTAAAAAAATTTGAAAATTTGGTATATCGAGGGCCATATTTCTAGCTTTAATAAAACATGGGTGGAGTTTTCCCACAAACCGTCCGTTCTTTCTATTGAACCCGACACCTCAGATGTAGCAGGATTATTTTGTGAAAGATCCAAAGCTGCACAAGTGGAGAAAACTGAAAAGAGGCTGGGGGAGTATTCAAGCACACAGGGGGGTGAGCGTGTGTCCATTCGTGCCCTTTTTTGAAAACAATTGACGTAGATTTTGATAATAAAATTTCACAAAACTAAAACAAGGGGTCTAAATAAAACTGGAAGTTTCTGTTTGATAGTTTCTGGATTTTTTGTCTGATGCAGTATGAGCTGGGTAATTCCAATAAAAAAATTAGGCTTCAACCAAAATCTTAATTTGTTTCTCTAATCATTACGAAGGAATTTTTTATGAGAAAATTGATCTTCTCAAAGAAATAAACTTATCTTACAAGTTCTCCATAAAATAAATATATCTTAAAATTTCTCAGGCGTAGCTATTTATGCACGAAGGAATTCCATGAAGCATTGCCTTTTTTATCAAAAAAAATTGATATCAGATTAGGCTGGGTGGTTTTCAAAAGTAAAAAAAATCAAAAACGGAAAGTAATCAAACCATTGACTTTCATGAGGGCCATAACCTTTGCTGCAAGAAAAATTGGACACAGTTGTTTATAGAGGGGATTTCTTCTCAAGCTTTTTTTAAGATTGAACCAAAATCTCACATTTGGTAGGGCAGTTTCTAAGCGTATATGCAGGCACTCAGGGGAATGGGTGGTCATTCCTACTCTTTAAAACGTATTTTTTGAAACTAATGATTATTACGCTTCGATTGAAATCAAACTTTTTTGCGTTCCCGGCCAAATTAGCTTGGAGGTATCAAATGTTTTACATCGGCTTAATGACCTATTTTTGGGTTGTTTCAAGAGAATCACAACTTAACGCTCTCCTCTGCATTTTTCGAGCTGGTTGTATGTTCACCAATCGTTATTTGGAATTTTTTTCATTATGGAAAATTGTTTCGAAATTCATTGCAAACATTTTAGCTTTCTCGGAAACTTCCACTGATTTTCAGAAAGAGGTATCAATTGAATAACCGCCTACTTCCCAGTGTGCCTGTATACTCCCTAGAGTCTCTTTTCATTTGAGTCCTCCGTCTACATCCTTCGAAAAAGCCTGTGTGGGAATACTTGACCCTTTTTTTTGATTTTTCGTTTTCTTAAAAAAACCTCTCAAACATGAAATTTTAGTTTGAATGAATAGAGCGGTTTCAAAAATCCCCATGCATGAGCTGCTACACACAAAATTTTTACTCAAAGTTATGGTCATCGGGATAATCAAATTTTTCGTAAGTTTTTGAAAGTTCTCGAAAACTACCCTGCAATATTTGCGATTTTGGGTTGAATTCAAAGAACTGGTTTATGGAAACTAGTTTGCCTGAGCGATTTTTCCCAAATTTTTCTGACACCAAATTTTTCTGGCGCTCGAAATAGTCAATTTCTTAAGTTTTTGAACGTTCTCGAAAACTACCTTGCCATATTTGCGATTTTGGGTTGATTTCAAAGAACTGGTTATGTCAAACTAATTAACTTGAGCGACTTTTCCTAAATTTTTCTGAAACCAATTTTTTCTGGTGCTCGGAATAGTAATTTTTTTTCTGATTTTTGACAGTTATTTAAATATTTTGAATATTTTCGAAAACTATCCTGCCATATTTGAGATTTTGAGTAAATTGAATTAACGGGCTGCAGGAAGCTCATTTGATTATGCGACTACCTCAAAACTTTTCTGGTAGCAAAAGTTATCGTCCTCGAAAAAGTCAAAATTCAGATTTTTTTTGACCGTTTTTTTGGTTTCAATCGAAATTACAGGTTGAATGAATCCCTTCTGCATAAGCGGCTACGCGCAATGCTCTTAAAGCAAAAAACTATGGCTCTCGGAAATTTCAAATTTTTGATGAATTGACCGTTGTTTGGACTTTTCTTGCTAACTATGCTGCCAAACTTGATATCATAGGTTCAATCGAAAAAACAGGTTGGTGAAAGCTTTACTTTAAAACTAGCTATCTCTTTGGGGAGCTTGGTTACCTCAAAACTTTTACTTTTCTCACTTATCTTAGTAAAGAATCAACTAATGTTTTAGGCAACGTTCAATTTTCGAAATATTTCGTGCCGCATCAGTATAGCAGTTTCATTCAATATCAAACAAATACCTCCAGAGGTAAATCCCTATTGCTTTTTTTTGAGACATACAAAAATTTTGGTTTACCTGGTTTTTTTCAACATCTAAAATATTTTTCGACTTGTGTGTTTTTTGTGTTTGAGTTGCATCGCAAGTGATGCGAAGCTCGGCTTCGCCTCTTTGTGAAATTAATGAAAAACTATTCCCAAGCGCAATAAAAAACACAAATCCTTATCTCTTTTTCATAATATCTTTTTTTAACAAACAAGAACTAGGGGCCCATCTAGAGCTAAAGTAGTTATTTAAATTTTTTTGAATTTGTTATCTTGATGGATAGTTTTGAAAACTTTAAAATTGGGCTTCACCCAAAGCCTCAGTTTGTTTCTCCAATAAAATAAAGAATGAATTTTTTTGAGAAGCTAAAATTATCTTAAAGACATGAAATTTTCATTATAATTATTATGGCGTAGTTGTTTATGCACGGATGCTTGCCTTCTTTTGTCTCGATTAATAATTTGATATCAGATTCGGCTCTATACTTTCGATAAAAATCGAAAAGAATCAAAAAACGTTCAAGAAATCAAAATAATGATTTTTTTGTCAGAATTTTTGAAAGTTGTTGCTTTACAATGGAGTTTTTCTCATTTTTTTTAGCCTGAAGTCTCAATTTTCGGATGATAGTTTTCGATAAAATTTGAAAATAAAAAAATCAAAAATTCGACAAAAAAATCAAAAACTTTTCGAGGGCCATATTTTTTTTGTGTAAAAAAAATGAGCGTAGTCGTTCAGGAAGAATTTTTCAAATTACTTGAATTCAAATTTTTGATTGATTCCGAAATTTTTGATTTGGGAGGGTACTTTTTCAGAAAAATGAAAAAGATTAAATAAGCCTCAAAAACTCACAATTGTTTTTTCTGGGGGCAAATTTTTGATAGTTTTTTTTAGTCCTAGCCGCCAAAAGAGAGAAATCTTTTAAAACCTGTTTTCACTATTGAATCCGAACAAATTTTAGTCGGGAGAGTAGTTTTTGAGAAACCAAAAAATTAAAAAAAAAATTGGTCAAAAATCAAAAATAGACTTTTCAAGAGCCAGAAGTTTTCGTGGAAAAACTTGGGCACAACCGCTTACGTAATGAAGATCCGCTCAACCTTTTGATTTGGTTGAAACAAAATTTGAGACTTTGGAGGGTAGTTTTTGGAAAATTCAAACAGTTACTAAACACGGCCAAAAATCGAAAATTTGAGTTTTCCGTGGATAATAACTTTTTGTGTAAAAATTTTGGAAGTAGCTGGTTATGCAGGGGAGCTTCCCACAGTTTATTCTGTTCATTGGACTCTAAATCTTAGTTTTCGGTGGATCGTTTCTGTGAAAAGGGAAGTGAGCAATCTTCTCATTGGTGTCATTGTTTTGGAAACTGAAAAAAGTTTTGAGAAATTCTATTTTTTTGAAAACAGTGAAAAATTTTAAACCAAATTGTCTAAATTTTCTTTTTTCTAAAGCGGGTAAAAAACCCGATGCCAAACTTTTCATTAATAATTGAGCTTAACCAATCGATGAAACTTGAATCAAGTTTTTTTCAACTTTTTTCCATTGCTTATTGTGTTCAAAAAATGGTTACTTCCACAGTAATCGTCTTTTGTGATAAAAAGGTAACACATTTTTCAATTATTTTTTTTTTGAATCTGCATATCTAATACATGCTCCTTTGACTATCAGCCAGTAAAAAAAGTCTTCAGTTTTATAATATTTAATTATGGCGGTTGATTGATTCAATACTGTGAGCAGAGAGGAAAAACAAGACCCTTTTCCTGTGTGGCGGGCATCCTAGAACGTGGATATCTTCTGTAAGGGCTCCTCTTGTAGCAATTGGTTGAAACTCATTTTTGCCAACTTGAGGTCCATTTCCTGCCATTCTGCTGTATTGAGGAAGTTTAAGTAGTTTTTACGCTGATTGTAAACCCAATTCGGATCACTGATTAACTCTGAGTACATGTCTTTAAAAGTATCGACGACAAGCTTGCAGTAGTTTCGGTCAAGGTCTTCGGGCCATTCTGACGAACTATATTGAGGTTTCTTTGGAACATACAATTTACTGAGTCTTCCATCGCTACGGAGCTCCATTTTGCGAGTCGGCAACGCGTAGTGCGGAACATGCTGGGATACCAACTCGCCGCGAGCACGATCTTGAGGTCGCATTGGTTTTTCGTCATCTTGACGTAACTCTTCAAGAAGTTCAGCCTCGGTTTTGGTATTGGCAGCGAGAGTGTCCTTCTCCTTTTTGGCGCCATACTCAGACTTGTTTGACCTCGAACGACTCTTGGCTTTATCAGCCTCGGTTCTGTTAGTTGCTCGACCTTCACGCTTTCCTGCTGTTTTAGCAGCACCTGTATCGTTTGCCTTTTGATCATCTCCGGCATGCAAGTTTTTCAACCTCTCTTTCTTACGAGCTGCCTTTTCCGGATTGTTGTTGTTGTTGCTATTATTCGAGCGGTCTCGTTTGGCACCTCGAAAATAAAAAATCAAATCATTCATTGAGAAATTTGGATTTAACGCATGCACCGCAGGCAAAGTTTTGATGAAACAGGCCAAAAACGGCATTTTTTAGGCATTTTTTGGGGAAAAAAATTGCGTTTTTTTTTGCGCGCGCTCCCCCTCAAAATTAGTTTTTATTTGCATCAAAGGCCAAAGGGTCCGTCACCAAATACGGATATCTCAAAACAGTACAAAGAGGGAACCCTTTGGGACACAGGTGGCGAATCCCTAAAAAAAGGCATCCGTCCCTCGCCCCCCCCCCCCCTAAATCCGTCCTTGCAGTAAACAGTAAGAAATTAAACAGTAAACAGTAAGAAAAGAAACCAACTGAAAAAAAAGCACGCAAAACAAAACAAAACAAAAAAACTAAATGAAGCAATTTTTGAATAAAAGTGGTTTATAATCGATTAAAATGGATTATAATTCAATAAAATTTCAGAAATTTTTTTCAAAAAACAATCGATTATAATGGGTTTTTTGTTTCAAAAAAATTGTAACATTATAATCCATTTTTTATCGATTATAATCTCTTTTTGAAATTTATGGAGACTGACAATAAAAATCCATTATAATATATTATTGTCTCTTTTTACTGAGTGGGGGCAGTGCAATTCAAGGAACTATTTCATCACAAAGTAGTTTCAAACAGAAGTTCGAAAAAACAATTGGATTTCTGAAAGAATGAGAAAGTTACCTCTCAACTGCCTTTTGGACATATTTAAGTTGGTGGCATATTTAATTTGGTGGACCTTTCAAAGATGCTGTAAATGTAGGAGGCGTACTATCATTTATGAACATTAGCTTGGAAGACGAGGTATTTGGGCGAATAATCAGAATGGCATAGAATGAATTGCTTTTATGGTACCCTGGAATATATTAAACAGGATCATTGAGTTTAATAACTAGCCTTTAGTATTGTTCTCTTCTCCCCCTAATTGCAACTCTTTCTTGCGACTGTTCTTGTTCTTCTTCTGGCTCTTGTTCTCATTATTCTGTGCATTCAACAGTTCGTCAGACTTGAGCACTTTTTCCAGCTGGCGTCTCTTCTGCCAGTACTCTGCACTTTGAGTGTCCACGTGGATAGGCTGCTGATTCATACTCTTACTCCGTCTGTTCTGCTTAGCCGATGTCCTTCAAAATGTTGCAAAATCACTTTTTTCCGCCATTCAGAGAGTGCAATTTGCCACCCTTTTCGCAAATTGAACTCAGTAAGTTCATATCTACACTAGTGGACAAAATTAAACGCAAATTCAAATTTTACTGTCTAAAAAGTCTAACTTCAAGAACCATTTTGGACAATATTTACTTTGAATTTCCACAAAACTTCTTCCAATTGGCATTTTCTAATTGGTATTTTGAGACGTAGAAAAAACTGGTAAGTGATTCAAATCAAAAATTGAAACTTTCAGAGAGTGTAGCTTAGATCATTTGCAGCGGGTCGATGTAAAAATTTTGATGAAATTCTGGATCAATTGAGCAATCTCCTCCCCGTAATGACCAATTGAGCTACCCCCCCCCAGCAAAAAGGAATAAACGATACAAAAAGACGTCAGCAAACGCAAGTAGATGGATGATGTGTTTATAGCACGCAATCAATTGACCGAATGAAGTTTATCTTACATGAGTATCGAGAAAAATTTTGAAAAAACAAATCGAAATTTATGGAAAAAAAAAATGTTTTTTTTTTGGAGAATTTTGTTTAGGCGACCATAGCCTCATCGAAGAAAGCAAATTACCAGGGTTGGTGCTCTAGCCTTGTATCTGAATAGCAAAAAGGGTTCTCCGCAGCACCTTAATATTGTTCGCAAATTTTTTTTGTCAATTTAAGAAAGAAAAAAGTTGCTTTTTATGCCTGTTTTATTGATTCTTTTTTCAATCTAAATGAAACTTTAAGAGCTTTTTCATCGTAAATTTTGGCTTTTCACATTCGTTGGAAATTATGTTTTATGATTTCAGGTCATTCAAACTATTTTCAAGTGGTTATAAACATGTCTCAAGTACCTATTGAGCTATCTCCCCCCCACGCGAGAATGGGGGGGAGATTGCTCAATTGATCCGAAATTCTGAATGAACTTTGTCCAAAATGAACCTTGAAAAAAGGCATAGAGTAAAAACGTAATTTTGCGTTTAATTTTGTCCAATAGTGTACTTAAAAGCAATCATAAATGCAGTAATATACATGAATGCACTTCTGTAAAACATTAGATTATTTCAGGACTGTTCGTGAAAAAAAAATCTCGACCTATATTCGAGTCTGAACTCATCAACTCTTAATCGAATTGTTAGGTTGTTGAAAGTTTTTGTCATAATTTAAAAAATTGACATGGCGAGCAAAATTAAAATTGTGAACAAATTTTACTTTATAATTTAAATCGTAATATCACACTTTTAGTCAGAAAAACACATTAAAAAACTATGAAAAGAAAAAAAATAAAATGGGGGGAATGGAAAGGAGCTGAGCCGAACTCTTTATTCTTGATTTTTTTTTAAAAAAAAGGATAGTCGGTTGCTGGGCAGATTTTTTGATTTTTTTTTCAATTTGCTTCGTTTTTTTGTTTTCGGTGTGATTGCAGATTGCAGGGTCTAAAGAAAGCCTCGAATTTTGATAGAAAAACGAAGGAGGCCCTCTTCCAGTTTCTCAACTTCTCATAAGACTGCAACATGGAATTGTTTAAAAAATGTTCATACGTCAATTTGTATCGTAAAAAATTGTGCACTTGTTCACGCTGAACAATTTTACTGCAATTGAAAACATCAAAAGCTATTTTAAATAGGCTTTCCTCAATTGAAAATCAGAAAAAAAACTAAACGGGGGATTGCAAAAGAGCCAAAAAGAATAAGGTACGTTTGCTTAGAATTATCAACAAAAAGAAAATCAAAAATATCTCAAACAAAATTACTGGCTTTTTCCCCCTTCCTCATATGAGCATATTTTTTTTATGATGTTATGAAGGATTTACAGGCCTGAGTATGAAGATTAAATATGTTTGTTATAGCCTAACTAGTTATAATGCCAGTTTTTCTAATCATTTGAAAAAAAAGTTAAATAAAAGTAAGCATTTGGGCGGGGACGGATGGAAAAAGAACTAAAAACTTATCAAAGTTTGTTCTAAGCTTTTTGTAAAGATTTTTCTTTGATTCTTCCTTAAAATTTTGTTCTCAAGAAGACACTCAAAGAAATTTTTAGAACAAATTTTATTTGAATAAGAGTATATAATAGTTATTTTTGTATTTAGAGCTTAAAACTAAGTATTATAAGCCTATTATAAGTCTGTTTGCTTGCTTTATTTGCTCGAAACTAGACAAAAGTTTCAGACAGTTTTTTTTTTCAAGTCTGTGAAAAATTTTTGGGTTCGTTTTCCCATATCCCATCACCCCCACACCACCAGAGCATACCTATGACAATCAGAAATGTTTGTCATGGACAAATAAATCTGTATGCCGAATTTCATTTTAGTCGAACAATGATAACAAAAATTTAATTAGTAACTTTTTGAAGGTGGGGGAAAAAAAGAGCCCATTTTTGGAAATTTTTTAAACATTATTCGAATCTCAACTGAAAGGGCATCATTATGATATATCACTCGGCCGATGTCTTTTTAAAATGACTTTTGCTGTTATACACTGCATTAAAATGTGTAAGGGTGAACAGGTGATCAAGTGGCTCTTTTCCAGTTTTCCCCCTTTCAAAATACCGAGTTTTATGTTTGTCTTACGTGTTATTACTGCTAAATGCGTGATGTTACGCTGTAAAGTATGAAGAAAAAATCTTTTCACAGTTGTTGATTTGTTCACCACGCTAAATTTCATTGCATTATGACAAGGTTAAATAAGCTTTTCAAAGTTGAATTTGAAAAGGGTAACTGGAAAAGAGCCCGGTTGTCGTCTGAATGTCCTGTCGTTTTATTTGCCGTAGCCCACGCCGCGGCTCATAATCCGGCATAATTACCGCTTAAAAAGCCTAACACTCAAAATCGCAGGAATTTCTCATGTTGGCAATGTAGTAGTACTAGTACCACTTAAGACCGGGTTACGGTAGCAGAGCAGTATTTAGACAAACATTGAAATTACCAATCAGAAAAGAAAAAGCAAAAATAAAAGTCACTCAAGAACAATGAAATATTATTTGACAAAACGTAGAACGATATTTTAGGCAGAATAAAATTATCTCAAGAGCGAGTGATACAAAATGCGCGAAAAAATACCAATTATTGGGCAGAAATAGTTAACAAGATCCAGTTCGAAGATTGCAAAACTTGAGTAACCAAATTAATTGAAAAAAAATATTGGGTGCAATCGGGACCGAGTTAACATCCTTCCCCCTGAACAGAGAAATTATGAAAAGAAAAAAATTAAAATGGGGGAATGGAAAGAAGCTGAGCCGAACTCTTTATTCTTGATTTTAAAAAAAAAAGGATAGTCGGTTGCTGGGCAGATTTTTTCGATTTTTTTTAAATTTGCGTCGTTTTTTTGTTTTCGGTGTGATTGCAGGGTCTAAAGAAAGCCTCGAATTTTGATAGAAGAACGAAGGCTCTCTTCCAGTTTCTCAACTTCTCATAAGGCTGCAACATGGAATTGTTTAAAAATTGTTCATACGTCAAAATGTATCGTAAAAAATTGTGCACGGGTTCAAGCTGAACAATTTTTACTGCAATTGAGAACATCAAAAACTATTTTAAATAGGCTTTCCTCAATTGAAATTCAGAAAAAAAAATTAAACGGGGGAATGCAAAAGATCCAAAAAGAATAAGGTACGTTTGCTTAGAATTATCAACGCAAAAGAAAATCAAAAATATCTCAAACTAAATTACTGGCTTTTTCCCCCTTCCTCATATGAGCATATTTTTTATGATGTTATGAAGGATTTACAGGCCTGAGTATGAATCTTAAATATGTTTGTTATAGCCTAACTAGTTGTATTGCCAGTTTTTCTAATCATATGAACAAAAAGTTAAGTAAAAGTACGCATTTGGGCGGGGGGACGGATGGAAAAAATACCAAAAACTTATCAAAGTTTGTTCTAAGCTTTTTGTAAAAATGTTTCTTTGATTCTTCCTTAAAATTTTGTTCTCAAGAAGACACCCAAAGAAATTTTGAGAAAAAACTTTACTTGAACAAGATTATATAATGGTTATTTTTGTATTTAGAGCTTGAAACTAAGTATTATAAGCCTATTATAAGTGTTTGCTTGCTTTATTTCCTCAAAACTAGACAAAAGTTTCAGACAGTTTTTTTTTCAAATCTGTAAAAAAATTTTGGGTTTTTTTTCCCATATCTCATCACCCCCACACCACCAGAGCATACCTATGACAATCAAAAATGTTTGTCATGGACAAATGAATCTGTATGCCGAATTTCATTTTAGTCGAACAATGATAACAAAGATTTAATTAGTAACTTTTTGAAGGTGGGGGAGAAAAAAGAGCCCGTTTTTGGAAATTTTAATAACATTATTCGAATCTCAACTGAAAGGGCATCACTATGATATATCACTCGGCCGATGTCTTTTTAAAATGACTTTTGCTGTTATACACTGCATTAAAATGTGTAAGGGTGAACAGGTGATCAAGTGGCTCTTTTCTAGTTTTCCCCCCTTTCAAAATACCAAGTTTTATGTTTGTCTTACGTGTTATTACTGCTAAATGCGTGATGTTACGCTGTAAAGTATGAAGAACAAATCTGTTCACAGTTGTTGATTTGTTCACCACGCTAAATTTCATTGCATTATGACAAGGTTAAATAAGCTTTTCAAAGTTGAATTTGAAAGGGGGAACTGGAAAAGAGCCCGGTTGTCGTCTGAATGTCCTGTCGTTTTATTTGCCGGACCCCACGCTGCGGCTCATAATCCGGCATGAATACCGCATAAAAAGCCTAACACTCAAAATCGCAGGAATTTCTCGTGTTGGCAATGTAGTAGTACTAGTACCACTTAAAACCGGGTTACGGTTGCAGAGCAGTATTTAGACAACCGCGTATTAGGACTCGACAGTATTTAGACAAAAATTGAAATAACCAATCAGAAAAGAGAAAGCAAAAATAAAAGTCACTCAAGAACAATGAAATATTATTTGACAAAACGTAGAACAATATTTTAGGCAGAATAATATTATCTTAGGAGCGAGTAATACAAATTGCGCGAAAAAACACCCATTATTGGGCAGAAATAGTTAACAAGATCCAGTTCGAAGCTTGAAAAACTTGAGTAACCAAATTAATTTAAAAAAAATATTGGGTGCAATCGGGACCAAGTTAACATCCTCCCCCTGAACAGAAAAATTATGAAAAGAAAAAAATAAAATGGGGGGAATGGAAAGGAGCTGAGGCGAACTCTTTATTCTTGATTTTTTTTTTAAAAAAAGGATAGTCGGTTGCTGGGCAGATTTTTTCGATTTTTTTTTCAATTTGCGTCGTTTTTTTGTTTTTGGTGTGATTGCAGGGTCTAAGGAAAGCCTCGAATTTTGATAGAAAAACGAAGGTTCTCTTCCAGTTTCTCAACTTCTCATAAGACTGCAACATGGAATTGTTTAAAAATTGTTCATACGTCAAAATGTATCGTACAATATTGTGCACTTGTTCAAGCTGAACAATTTTACTGCAATTGAGAACATCAAAAACTATTTTAAATAGGCTTTCCTCAATTGAAATTCAGAAAAAAAACTAAACGGGGGAATGCAAAAGAGCCAAAAAGAATAAGGTACGTTTGCTTAGAATTATCAACGCAAAAGAAAATCAAAAATATCTCAAACTAAATTACTGGCTTTTTCCCCCTTCCTCATATGCGCATATTTTTTATGATGTTATGAAGGATTTACAGGCCTGAGTGTGAACCTTAAATATGTTTGTTATAGCCTAACTAGTTGAAATGCCAGTTTTTCTAATCATATGAACAAAAAGTTAAGTAAAAGTACGCATTTGGGCGGGGGACGGATGGAAAAAGAACCAAAAACTTATCAAAGTTTGTTCTAAGCTTTTTGTAAAGATTTTTCTTTGATTCTTCCTTAAAATTTTGTTCTCATGAAGACACTCAAAGAAATTTTTAGAACAAATTTTACTTGAATAAGAGTATATAATAGTTATTTTTGTATTTAGAGCTTAAAACTAAGTATTATAAGCCTATTATAAGTCTTTTTGCTTGCTTTATTTGCTCGAAACTAGACAAAAGTTTCAGACAGTTTTTTTTTCAAGTCTGTGAAAATTTTTTGGGTTCTTTTTCCCATATCCCATCACCCCCACACCACCGGAGCATACCTATGACAATCAAAAATGTTTGTCATGGACAAATGAATCTGTATGCCGAATTTCATTTTAGTCGAACAATGATAACAAAGATTTAATTAGTAACTTTTTGAAGGTGGGGGAGGAAAAAGAGCCCATTTTTGGAAATTTTTTTAACGTCATTCGAATCTCAACTGAAAGGGCTTCATTATGATATATCACTCGGCCGATGTGTTTTTTAAATGAATTTTGCTTTTATACACTGCATTAAAACGTGTAAGCGTGAACAGGTGATCAAGTGGCTCTTTTCCAGTTTTCCCCTTTTCAAAATACCTAGTTTTATGTTTGTTTTACGTGTTGTTACGGCTAAATGCGTGATGCTACGCTGTAAAGTATGATGAACAAACCTGTTCAGAATTGTCGAGTTGTTCACCACGTCAAATTTCATTGCATTATGACAACGTTAAATATATTTTTCAAATTTGAATTTGAAAGAGGGGAACTGGAAAAGAGCCGATCAAATTTGTACAACATTGGCTCTTTTCCAGTTTCCCATCCCCTCAAAAAATTGCAAAATAAAGCTGTCCAAAAACTGTCGGCAAGGCAGTTTTCATGTGAAATGTTTTTAAAGTTAGCTAACTTGTTCACGTTAACACGCTTTGATGCAGTTTATAACATGAAAAGTTATTTCAAAAAGACTTTCATGCATTGAATTTTAGAAAAAGTTACAGGGGGAGGGGGTAGGAGAACTGGAAAAGACCCATAACATTTCTTAGATGCAAATGGCCACGTGAATAATTTTTGCACAGGGGGGGGGGGGCAAATGAAAAAGGAGTCTTTTCATGTTCTTAACAGCAATTAGACGTTTCGTAAATTTATGATGGGTGGGAAACTGAAATAGAGCCTGTTTCTCTCCTATTTCAATAGTCTGAACTGAACAACACTTTTTCCTTTTCCCCCACCTGCAAATTTTTAAAACATGTTTGTTTATAGCATTGTTTTATAACGGTTGGCATGTTTGTAAGAGACGTGGAAAGGAAAGAGCGGAATGTCAAACATTGCAATGACTCACTCACCTGTCCGAGTACTTTTTCTTCTCCATCTCCCTCAGTTGGTTCTCAGCATTCCTCGCCATCAACTCCGCGTTGATCTGCTTCTGGGTGCGCAGTTTGTTGCCGCTCTTGTTGTTGCCACCCCTCTGGCCCCCTGTCTTGTTTCCTTGATGCAGGGGGTGTTGTCCGTCGCCAGCATTGGCATATATTTTGTCTGCCACTGCGGCTGCCCCTCGCTTGCCCCCTCCCTGTTGATAGATCGGATCTCGCTCTTCAGGCGCATGACTTGCCTCAGCCCCACAGAAACTCTCTTCGTACAGACTTCGCGACTTGCGCCGATGTTCACCATACTATAAAAAACAGTTCTGAAGGGTATTAAACGAGAGTACTGTTGCTATGCAAAGAGCACATAATGTTGCTAACACATTTTTCGAACTTTTAGATTTTCTAATTTCGAAATTTTTTAAGACCGACAAGTGCAATGAGACTTGACCAGGAAACAAACACATAAAACCCCACGGTATGGCTAAAACTTGTCTCAGAGTCAGTGATAATTGAATAATCTCCATTTACGGTCCCTTTCAAATAGTTGAAAAAGAATGAACTCAAATTTTACCAAAAAATGTAATAAACTATTTTGATCTGTTCTACATCTGTTGTTATTCATAAATTGAACACTATTTTTCCATTATAAGTGTCATGCGTATTGCGCAAAATAGATGTGGTCCGGGGAAAATTGGTATATGAGCTGAACTGAAAGCGATCTTACGGTGGATATTGGAAAAGGGCTCTTTTCCAGTCCCCCCCCCCCTTTCGAATTCAATTTTGAAAAGTCAATTTAACGTTGTCATAATGCAATGAAAATTGGCGTGGTGAACAAATCGACAATTCTGAACAGATTTGTTCTTCATACTTTACAGCGTAACATCCCGCATTTAGATGTAATAACACGTAAAACAAACATAAAACTCGGTATTTTGAAGGAGGGAAACTGGAAAAGAGCCTGTAAAAGAAACACGTTACATAATGGAAAGGGAGCTTTAAAGTAAATCGAAAGCTATTAGATGAGTGTTTGTTTGTACCTGAGAGGACGTGGCGTAGTGAGAACCTGTGCCATTTTGGTTGTGGTGACGCTTGGACTTGTTGTGATGAGAAGATGGGGTGGATCTGCTGCTGGCTTTTGAGTTGGGTTTGTTGCCATGATGCTGGTTGGGGTTGGTGGGGGCGTAGCCGTGGCCGTGGGATGGGCCTCCTGTTGTGGCTGCCCCTGCTCCTCCCAGACGGGCATCATCGTCCCCCTTGCCGTCGTCGAAGTAGTTGTAAATGGTTTCGTAGTCTGCCAGCACGCCTCCTCTTAAGGCTGTGCGCTGCTGCTCATCGAATTGAGAGGATTGTGCACTTCCCATGTCAAGCGCGGTCGATTTGAAAGAATTTTTAAAACACGTGCATTTTACTACCAAATATGTCAAAAGTCAAGTAATCCAAGTTGAAGTTCATTTGAATAAGAGTGACTTCAAACCAAAAAATCGATTTTTTATCAGTGTAAGTTTCAGAGATCAATGAAAGTTAAGCTCTTTTGCCGTTTCCCCATCGTTCCTACTACATCAATTTTTACAATAAAAAGATCTTAAACATAGAGACAAAGCGGATCTTTGCAACACCTGCGATACAACGCAAGCATAGCATACTATGCTAGTGAACAAAAAATGAAACGCAAATCATTACGTCAAAAAAAAAATTGGCTCTTTTTCCTTCAAACCCCCCCCCCCCCCCACCTCACACGAGCTTCAATATATTAGTGTAACGAGTGGTTTTACGAGGTTCAGTATGGAGACCACATATGTTTGTCGTGGCCTTATTAGTCTGTATGTAAATTTTTGTAACAATCGGACAATATGGTCAACAAATTAGCATGTAAAAATTTGCAGGTGGGGGGAAAAGGAAAAAGAGCCAAAAAATTGAATAAAAAATTCAAAAAAAGTTTCAAAAAAAAACATAATTTAAGAAAACAGTCGAAGGCTCTTTTGGATCTTTTTCCTTTCCCCCTCCCGCAAAATTTTACTTGCAAAACTGTTTGTTTACATAGTCCGATTGTTACCGAAACTGGCCTGCAGACTAACTAGGCCATGACAACCATATTTGGTCTTTATACTTTACCTTGATTTAATCATTATACTTTTACCTGAATGTAATTTTTGAGCTTTGATATTGTAAATTTTGGCATTCCACTAGTGGTTTTGCAATGTTCAATTGATGGCTCTTTTCCACTTTCCCTCCTTATTTGAATTTCATGTTTTGAAAATTAATTTTACGTTGTCATAATGCAACAAAAGTTTTCATGGTGAATAAAACAACAATAGTGAACAGATTTGTTCTTCATAGTTTACATCGTAGTATCACGCATTTAGCCGTTATAATGCGTAGAACAACTGTGAAAATAGAAAATTAAGGGGGGCGAGTGGGACAAAACTAACTTACAAATCGTGAAAAAAAATTTTCATGAAAAAAAATGTCTGAAAAATTTGTTCATTTGTTCACGCTGGCACGCTTTGTTGCAGTTAAAAACATCTTTTTAGATAAGTTTTCGTAAACTGAAATTCAAAAGAATTCAAAGGTAGGAACTGGAAAAAAGTCGATAACTAAAATTGAGGGCAGCATGCAAATTTATAGTCAGTTTACACTTTTTTTTCGAAAGTAGTCTGAGGTGCAGATTTGGTTGCCATAATGAAAAAATAAAAAATTAGTATCGATTCAATTTCTCCAAACCAAAATGATTTTCCCTCAACAAAAATTTTCTGTTTGCCCCTGATTCATACACAGACTTAATGAAAAATTTTCTGTAAAATCGTTGTTTATTTTTTAAAGTTGGCTATAATGTCTTACGTGAATTGAAGGGTTGCGATGAAGATCCAAAATAAACCGTGGTTAAAAGTAGCGTTTTTGTAGGTGGTTGAGCATAAAGCTATTTTATCACTTTCGGCTCTTTTTCTACCCCTTCTACCACATTCGATTTTTCCATTTCGGAAAAATATCTTAATGTTGTCAGATTGCAACAAAGATAGCCTGTTGTTGAGCAAATAGTACAGAGTGTTCCGACCAGAGAAAACTTTTTCAAACTATTAAGCTTTTCAAATAAAAAAAAATAGTAAGTTAGGCATGATCGACCATAGTATTCCAGCAAAAAAATCACAAAAAAATGAATTTTTTTTTAATCGAATTTCTTCCTCTTTTTTTTTGGCACAACAGCTTTAAAAATAAGGTAAGAGAATTCATTTGTCAAGAAAGTGCCAAATAAAGCATTCAAAATAAGTTTTTGTTCGGAAAATTTAAGATGTTTTAAGCCTAAATGACCAATTTAACCAGTTATCATCTCTTTATTCGTTCGCTTTATTCGGTCGAAACTAGACAAAAATCTCTAGAGGCGATAAACCACAAAAATCTCTCCATACGAAGCCCACATGGGCCAAAGCCTAACATAACACATCATTATCTAACATAGCTACAACTATTTCACCAAATAACCTAAGCTTGTAAAACGCAAAACACACTTGTTTAGATCGGAAAAACCTGACGTATCCTCCTCTCCAACCAGAAATCTTGCACGACCTTCATTGCTGGTCTGAAAGTGAAGTGAAAATAACACGACGACCTATGAAGAATCTTCCAGAACCATCAAATATATCCCTGAAGAACTGGGAATTCACCACAAAAAATTGCACAGTTGTGAAATTAAGATTTTCACCAGCTAAGGAAAAAGAAGTTTTAAATCTAAGATATAAAGCAACAGAAAAACAAGCGGATACTAACATCAATTACATACAACAGTTAGCTAGAAAGACAGTCTGTATCGCAACAAAAAGTTAAGACCCTAAAATATTTCAGCAAAAATACAAAACGTTCGATTGTAGAATTTTCATATACACAGCACACAGCTTGGTTACAAACTAAGGGAAAACCACCTCGCTTACTTAGAAACAGTGGTTTCGCATACGTACCAAAACCAAAATTATATGGACCATGCATACCTTCACGGCGTACAAATCAGCTAGGAAAACAGGCCCATGCTTACATTTTTTAGACATCGAACAACCAAATGCGCCACAGCACGAACTGTTCCGGGAGGATGAGAAAACAGGACTACCGAAGAAGCTGTCCCAGAAGGAACATCAAGCCAAAAAAGATGCAAAAGCCAAGATAAGGAGGCAGGCAACGCCACAAACTGGCAAACAGATGGGCGGAAAACACAACCACAGACAGGCCAGAGGAATGACGCTTAAAGGCGCGAACAGAAAGGGCAAAGAAACGGAGGTCTCGTCAAGCGACGGATAGTCATCCATAGCTTCGAAAAGACAGCACCCTCTCTCAAAAGACAGGACACCAAAACAACACCGCTGCCGCAGCCTGCAACACCACAGAATCAACAAGAAAACCCACACGAACCCGATAGCCCACACTAACCTCAGCGTTGGGAAATCCAATCTCAATCAAAACCATTAATTCACCAAAAAAATTTTCGACTGCGTCTCCAGAGAAACAAACCACGGGTATCCCAGGTAACACTAGCATCAAGAATTTCTTTCATGAAATGAGCTTTGAAAAAGATTCGCAAAAGTTTGTGGCGTGTATAATTTTTATTGAAACGATAAAACCGAGGAAAAAGGATATCGACCCCATAAATGTGATAGATTTGGTCTCCCCTTCTGAGATGAAAACTAAGGAGACACCTATCACAACAACGCTCGCTGAGGCAAAGTTACAGGAAAAATGAAAAGACAAGGAGCAGAAATAAAAGAGAGGCCACCAAGTCAGTCCCACATGGACAATGAAACTCATTATTGTTCCCACCGGGACGGTAAATCTCTAATTCTTCCAAAAGGAGGCAAGTCATCCGGCTGAGTTGGCATGAATTATTATTATGTATCTATATTTATATACAGAGACCAAATGGATAGTCTTGACTGATATAAACTATCAGATGGCTGAGCGATACCGTTCAGTTGGTGTTGATTTCAGATTCATGTTCAGTTATTTTCTTATCTTACTCAGATTTACTGAGATACAGATAGACAATCCGTTCGGATTCTAGAAAAGCCCATACGTTACGGTAAGACAGCATCTATGAAAATGGAAAATTGAAAAGGGAACTTTTCCACATCGATTTTCTTATATATCTCCACAATCAAAATCTAGAAAGCGGAGTACTGCAGCTTTCGGCTCTGTTCACTTATTCAAACTCATTTCAAGCTGTCTTATAGCAATGAAACTTTGCATGGCGAATGAACTAACATGTTGAAATAATTTTTTATTTTTATTTCAACTCAAACGTGAAGAAGAAAGCGTAAAAGAGCCATTTTTTGTCAAAAGGCATGAATAAAATGTTTGTTCCTGTTTAATTATTCCTATAATTAATTTGCATAGGATTGAATTTTTCGTTTTTTTGAATCTTTTCATATTTCCTCATTTTCTCCTTTATCTCAAAACACATTTGCTGATTAATTTCTTTACCGTGCCTTTATAATTAACTACTCTCTCTTCATCTTACTCCACTCCCAACAGTCTTGAGAGGACTCTATTTCATCAATTTTTTCTCTAGTGCGAATTCTACAAAACTACCATTATTCAATCAAAACAAGGACATTGTTAAAAATGAATGAAAAAAGGGAAAGCGAAAAAGAAGGGAACACGGTTTTGAAATGTTATGAATTTGTTATAGTGAAAAAAAGTCACTCTAAGCTCATCAAACAATTTGTTATGTGTTACGTCATATGTTCTAATGGAGAAACAAAAAAAAACGTCATATGCGTTGCGCTTGGGCTACAATGCTGAGTTAAATCGTCCAGACAAAATGCACTAGCTTGAAATTAAATGCGTTTTTTTTGTCAAACTGGGTTAACTTCAGCTGAAAAACGATTGCTTAAAATTCCAGTTTGCTTAAAATTTTGCTTAAAAAATTTGCTTAAAATTCCAGTTTGCTTAAAATTTTGCTTAAAAAGTTTGCTTAAAATTCCAGCAAAAACATAATGACGTTTTGTGTTTTGCAAAGTTTTGAGAGAAAAAGGTTGTTTTGTCATATTAAACACCAATTTCTTTTAAAAGCAATTCTTAAACATTTTGCGCTATTGTTTTGGGGAGAGTATACCAAAGAGTTTTTGAAAGATGTCTTGAGCTGCGTAAGAGGCTTCTTGTGACATACTTGCATCAGTGTTTGACTAAATAGTTTTGGCGTAATTCTTGATTGACTAAAAAATTTTAAAAAAATGATCCAGTTTTTGGGATAAAATTTTGGGTCCAATTTTTGCAAAACAAAGAGCGCCATATTAATTTTGCTGAAAATCTAAGCAAGTTTTGTCTTAATTGCTTAATACGTTTTATCAGGATAGTTGAAGTCAGCCTTGTATTCTAATGGTCGAAGAACCAAATAGGCTCTTCGACCATTATAGTACAAGGCTGACTTAAACTATCTCGATAAAACGCATTAAACAGTTAAAGACTCATCGATAAAAAAAATAGTCGAACGTCAATCATCAAAATGAATCAGTTGCCGTTCAACTAAAAGGAAATAAATAAAAGGAAGTTTTGCTTCTTTTATCAGGAAACCCTTAAAAAATTGTTTTAATTGGAAGGCAGTCAGTGACTATTTGAAAACTTTGCATATTTCTGTCGGTTTTATATTTGGCCATCATTAATATTAAGTCACTCGAAATGCTTACTTTTTTGGAGATTTTCACGCTTTCTTTACAAATTTGGAATACTGAAATCTGGCTGGCTGTTTTTTTTGCACATTCGTTTTTTCGTCTATGATAGATTCCATCGAAGAGTTAGGAGCAAAGATGAAACATCTTTAAAATAAATAATTTTTATTTATTTAACTTGATTTACTAAATAAACTACTGCTGATATTTTGAAAAACAATCGGAACATACAAGATTCTGCAATAATTTAAGCAGCCTGGTTTTGTTTATTGTACGTGGCCATTTTTTTTAGGCTAAAGTTTTGAGCATTTCATTGAAAACTTCCACCGCAAAGTCTGTTGGTTGCATGGTGGAAACAACATTTTTTATAGCGCAATTGAAGCGCTATTCTTGCTGCTTTTATATAACATTCAAGCCTATGCTAGCTTAAAGCAGGTCTAACAGACTATTTAGGAGCTAGCATTGACCTATGTTGTCTGAGGTCAGAGTTGCACCCCTGAGACTCTTTCCGGACGTCTTCGGGAAATTCCATTTTTTTCAAGACTCTTAGTGCGTTCTCTTGAAATATTAAAGCTACTTTTTGTTGTTTTTCAGCTGTCGTATGCTAAGTGAAACTTGATTTTTTTTGCAAAATCTGCTCTTCGTTAAAACGTTTTAGAATACATCAAATCGTTTTCTGGCTTGCTTCTGATTTTTTTTACCACATCGTATGAGAGTAAGAAACAAATTTAGTCTAAGTTCAGTTAATTTTCTTACTTAGATTTACTGAGATACAGATAGACAATCCGTTCGGATTCTAGAAAAGCCCATACGTTACGGTAAGACAGCATCTATGAAAATGGAAAATTGAAAAGGGAACTTTTCCACATCGATTGTCTAATATATCTCCACAATCAAAATATAGAAAGCGGAGTACTGCAGCTTTCGGCTCTGTTCACTTATTCAAACTCATTTCAAGCTGTCTTATAGCTACTTTTTGTTGTTTTTCAGCTGTCGTATGCTAAGTGAAACTTGATTTTTTTTAGCAAAATCTGCTCTTCGTTAAAACGTTTTAGAATACATCAAATCGTTTTCTGGCTTGCTTCTGATTTTTTTTACCACATCGTATGAGAGTAAGAAACAAATTTAGTCTAAGTTTAGTTTATTTTCTTACTCAGATTTACTGAGATACAGATAGACAATCCGTTCGGATTCTAGAAAAGCCCATACGTTACGGTAAGACAGCATCTATGAAAATGGAAAATTGAAAAGGGAACTTTTCCACATCGATTTTCTTATATATCTCCACAATCAAAATCTAGAAAGCGGAGTACTGCAGCTTTCGGCTCTGTTCACTTATTCAAACTCATTTCAAGCTGTCTTATAGCAATGAAACTTTGCATGGCGAATGAACTAACATGTTGAAATAATTTTTTATTTTTATTTCAACTCAAATGTGAAGAAGAAAGCGTAAAAGAGCCATTTTTTGTCAAAAGGCATGAATAAAATATTTGTTCCTGTTTAATTATTCCTATAATTAATTTGCATAGGATTGAATTTTTCGTTTTTTTGAATCTTTTCATATTTCCTCATTTTCTCCTTTATCTCAAAACACATTTGCTGATTAATTTCTTTACCGTGCCTTTATAATTAACTACTCTCTCTTCATCTTACTCCACTCCCAACAGTCTTGAGAGGACTCTACTTCATCAGTTTTTTCTCTAGTGCGAATTCTACAAAACTACCATTATTCAATCAAAACAAGGACATTGTTAAAAATGAATGAAAAAAGGGAAAGCGAAAAAGAAGGGAACACGGTTTTGAAATGTTATGAATTTGTTATAGTGAAAAAAAGTCACTCTAAGCTCATCAAACAATTTGTTATGTGTTACGTCATATGTTCTAATGGAGAAACAAAAAAAACGTCATATGCGTTGCGCTTGGGCTACAATGCTGAGTTAAATCGTCCAGACAAAATGCACTAGCTTGAAATTAAATGCGTTTTTATTTGTCAAACTGGGTTAACTTCAGCTGAAAAACGATTGCTTAAAATTCCAGTTTGCTTAAAGTTTTGCTTAAAAAGTTTGCTTAAAAAGTTTGCTTAAAATTCCAGCAAAAACATAATGACGTTTTGTGTTTTGCAAAGTTTTGAGAGAAAAAGGTTGTTTTGTCATATTAAACACCAATTTCTTTTAAAAGCAATTCTTAAACATTTTGCGCTATTGTTTTGGGGAGAGTATACCAAAGAGTTTTTGAAAGATGTCTTGAGCTGCGTAAGAGGCTTCTTGTGACATACTTGCATCAGTGTTTGACTAAATAGTTTTGGCGTAGTTCTTGATTGACTAAAAAATTTTAAAAAAATGATCCAGTTTTTGGGATAAAATTTTGGGTCCAATTTTTGCAAAACAAAGAGCGCCATATTAATTTTGCTGAAAATCTAAGCAAATTTTGTCTTAATTGCTTAATACGTTTTATCAGGATAGTTGAAGTCAGCCTTGTATTCTAATGGTCGAAGAACCAAATAGGCTCTTCGACTATTATAGTACAAGGCTGACTTAAACTATCTCGATAAAACGCATTAAACAGTTAAAGACTCATCGATAAAAAAAATAGTCGAACGTCAATCATCAAAATGAATCAGTTGCCGTTCAACTAAAAGGAAATAAATAAAAGGAAGTTTTGCTTCTTTTATCAGGAAACCCTTAAAAAATTGTTTTAATTGGAAGGCAGTCAGTGACTATTTGAAAACTTTGCATATTTATGTCGGTTTTATATTTGGCCATCATTAATATTAAGTCACTCGAAATGCTTACTTTTTTGGGGATTTTCACGCTTTCTTTACAAATTTGGAATACTGAAATCTGGCTGGCTGTTTTTTTTTGCACATTCGTTTTTTCGTCTATGATAGATTCCATCGAAGAGTTAGGAGCAAAGATGAAACATCTTTAAAATAAATAATTTTTATTTTTTTAACTTGATTTACTAAATAAACTACTGCTGATATTTTGAAAAACAATCGGAACATACAAGATTCTGCAATAATTTAAACAGCCTGGTTTTGTTTATTGTACGTGGCCATTTTTTTTAGGCTAAAGTTTTGAGCATTTCATTGAAAACTTCCACCGCAAAGTCTGTTGGTTGCATGGTGGAAACAACATTTTTTATAGCACAATTGAAGCGCTATTCTTGCTGCTTTTATATAACATTCAAGCCTATGCTAGCTTAAAGCAGGTCTAACAGACTATTTAGGAGCTAGCATTGACCTATGTTGTCTGAGGTCAGAGTTGCACCCCTGAGACTCTTTCCGGACGTCTTCGGGAAATTCCATTTTTTTCAAGACTCTTAGTGCGTTCTCTTGAAATATTAAAGCTACTTTTTGTTGTTTTTCAGCTGTCGTATGCTAAGTGAAACTTGATTTTTTTTGCAAAATCTGCTCTTCGTTAAAACGTTTTAGAATACATCAAATCGTTTTCTGGCTTGCTTCTGATTTTTTTTTACCACATCGTATGAGAGTAAGAAACAAATTTAGTCTAAGTTCAGTTAATTTTCTTACTTAGATTTACTGAGATACAGATAGACAATCCGTTCGGATTCTAGAAAAGCCCATACGTTACGGTAAGACAGCATCTATGAAAATGGAAAATTGAAAAGGGAACTTTTCCACATCGATTGTCTAATATATCTCCACAATCAAAATATAGAAAGCGGAGTACTGCAGCTTTCGGCTCTGTTCACTTATTCAAACTCATTTCAAGCTGTCTTATAGCTACTTTTTGTTGTTTTTCAGCTGTCGTATGCTAAGTGAAACTTGATTTTTTTTGCAAAATCTGCTCTTCGTTAAAACGTTTTAGAATACATCAAATCGTTTTCTGGCTTGCTTCTGATTTTTTTTACCACATCGTATGAGAGTAAGAAACAAATTTAGTCTAAGTTGTATTTTTCCATGCAAATGAAGATATAAAAAAATAACGTTACGCAAGGACGAGTGATATATCATAATACAGCCCACCCAATTGTTTTTCTACTTCTTACCAAAAACCATGCAGAGTACCTCCGCGTCGAAAAAACGGTTCCGAACTCATGTGTTGTTCAAAATTATATACAGCGGCGATACTCTCAGATCGATGTTCAGTTTTTTCAGCTACTTAATTGTTTTTTCTGCATTTTAAAAATATAGTGATTACTAACTAACTTAAACTTTAACTATTATCTGTTTCTGCTACCCGTCCAAAACGAAACAGTTTTGAAAAAATGGATCAATTTTTTTCTCTTCTTTAGCTTTGATTTTGTAGAATTTACCGAAGTCGAATCATGACAAGGAACCATTTTCCAATAAATAAATCCTTTTTTTTTTTCGTTTTTTATTTTTGTTTTTGCAAAATTTGCAGTAGTTGAAAAGTTCTATGATACTGGCACAGCAATTGGTTACTTCTAATGGTTTTTCTAAAATATGGTGCTACTGGAAATATTTTTGTCTTTTATGAAAACCAAAGCAGTATATATATATATATATATATATATATATATATATATATATATATATATATATATATCTCATTATGTAATCAATTTATCAGGCATTTGACTTTGGTATACTTTCTCCTGCTTGATTTAGTGGGTATATCCAAAGCTTGAACCATAAATCGGTCAGGTAAATGTAAATGGTACAAAAACAGTTTTCAAAACGTACCATTAAAAATTGGCAGCAGCCCACATTGCTTAGAAATAATAGCAACCTGAAAACCAAAATTGACCATTTGTAACGACTAAGTTTGCCTAAGAAACTGAGTGAATTGCACTGTGATTCGAACTGGATCAAAACAAACGAGTCTCTAAATTTATTTGATCTAAAACTTAGGCGGTAGCTTTTGCGTTGTTTTTGGTGAAACAATTTGAGCCGAAATTGATTAAGATTTGAGATGATTTTATCAAAAGCTGTCTCGGTGTCGAGAAAATTTGTTCTGAAAATATATGATTTTCGGAATGACATTCAGCGGGGATAGCTTAAGAGTGCTTTTAGTTTTTAGTTTTTTGAGCTACTGATTTGTTTCTCCGACATTAAAAAAAGTTAAAGTGATTTTTAACTAATGTAAGTCTTAATTTTAATCCGTATTGGATGCTCGTCCGAAAAAAGAAACACTTTTGAAGAGCTCCATCAATTTTTTCTCTTTTTTTAATTATTGTTTTGTAGTTTACCGGTCTGAAAATTTTACGAAATTTGAACAGACACCGGTTGCTGTTGGTTTTTTAGTTAGACGCAGTGCTATAGAATCATCTGATTAAAACGCGCAAATAATGATTCTTTGCCTGTTTAAGAGAGAAAAAAAGAGAGAGAAAGTGAGAGGAGAGAGATAAAATTAATTGTCTGTCGTTTTATATACTGTTTACAGCTTGTTTTAGAAACTTTTTCAGAGCTCCTACTAACTCTTACGTAATTGGTACAAGGTCAGGTTGTCAAAATGTACCAAAAACGTATAACTGCACCCCACATTGTTTCGGAAGGATAGTGGCCTGAAGACTAAAATTGACCCTTTGTAACGACTAGATTTGGTTTAAAAATGAGAAAATCGAACTGTTATATGGATCAAACTAACTAGCGTTTGCATGACTAGCGTTTGCATTGTTTTGGTGACACAATTTGAGTCAAAATTAAAGAAAACATAGGATAATTTAAAATATGTTACGACAAAAATTGCGCCTTTTCAGACCGCTGCGCGACCGATATTCAGTATTTTTAGAAATTGAAGACCAAACTGCAGGACTCAAGGAAATTTGACCAAAACCAACGCAACCAAAAAAACATTAACACCGACTGATTTGACCAAAAGAAGGTTAACCTGGACAGACATGATCAAGATTTGCGATTTATGATACGACAGAGTCGAACAAAAGTTGGTATGTTTTGACCATATCGACCCAGGCTTGACATTTTTAAATCATTTTGACCAATTTATGTATGTTGTCATTTTGTTCAACCAAGGACAAACGTTTTGACCGAGTATGAAAGAAGAAAACGTTTCGATTGAAAAAAATATTAATTGAGAAAAAAGAATCCGACTGTGTTTGACCGAGGAAATAGTTTCATTGATAAGATATTAAAACAAGACTGCTCGTATCAGGGCAAAGTCCTGAAAGTTGCGACTGCCCAATAACTGGTCTGCAATAGCTTTTGCATAATGGAATAATGAAAAACTATGAACGTTAGGCTGATAATATCAAATTTTGAGTCAAGTATGGAACGGAACCATTATGACCAAATAGCTTGCCTGAAATCAATTTGGAACGAATTGTATGCCGTATAAATTGCCTCGCGTAAATCATGCGCGCTATACTTTTAAAATCCAAATACAACACGAGCAGTTTAGATAGATTCGTTTTTGGTTAACATTTTGGCATGAGAACACTGTGGAGCCCACGAATATACCGGAGCAAAAACTTATAAATGTCAAAAAAATCTTTGCTTATGTTCTACATTTAAAGCATGTAATCACTACTCATGTACACAAAGCTCTCTGAGCTAACAAAAGAGCAGCATAGATTAATACATTGTTAAATTTGTTTCTAATTATTCAACTAAAAATGTCAGATATAGGAACTTAGGCAAGATCAGATTCGACCTTTCATTTAATCCCGTGAATAAAAGTCAAAATCTCTAAATATACTTATTGTGAGGGTTTAAAATATGTAATCACGGCTCATATACACAACGCTTTTTGAGCTATCAAAAGAAGACATTAAATAATTACTTGGCAAGGTTTTTCTCTAATGATTCGGCTCAAAAAATCAGGGGCTTGAAGGTAGGCAAGGTCAAGTTAGACCTTTCATTCAACCCCGCAAACTAAGGTCAAAGAATGTAAATATATAGGTTTTGATGGTTTAAAATAAATAAATACTGCTCTTGAACACAAAAGCTCTCTGAGCTATCAAAAGAGGACAATAAATAATTATTTGGCAAGATTTTTCTCCAATGATGCGGCTCAAAAAGTCAGAGACTTGAAGGTAGGCAAGGTCAAATTAGACCTTTTATTCAACCCCGCAAACTAAGGTCAAAGAATATAAATATATATGTTTTGATGGTTTAAAATAAGTAAACACTGCTCTTGTACACAAAGCTCTCTGAGCTAATAACAGAGCAAAGTAAATGACTACATGGCAAGATTTATCTCTAATGATACAGCTCAAAGATCATAGACAGGAAGTTAAGAAAGGTCAAGATCTTTCATTCAACTCTGCACTGAAGTTTCATGGTTAATAATCCGTTATATTAAAGTTTCATGATCAGTCTCTATTTTATCAAAATTTTTCTTTTGAATATGGTTTATAATGTTAATATTTTAAATAGTTTATAATTTTTTTTTAAAAAAAGGCTACATTTTTCAAACTAAATGATTAACTGTTTTTTAAGTTATTTTTAGACATGCGAGAGCAAGTGTCTTGTGATCGGGAGCAATCGTTTTTTCCAGTGAACATTTTTTCTCTTTCTCTATATTTCTGAACCTGGAACGACTTCCAGGTTCCTTAATTTGTTGCCTGGATGAAACGCAGTTTCTTCTGGACCCTAAAGTCTGCGGTTCGAGTCCCAATAGGACCTTTTTTTAACAGTATGTCTGAAACTGAAAAAAAAACATTAAAAATTAATTTGTGCTTTCAATTGTCTGCTCAATCTTTGTTGGCTCAGGTGGCACATCACGGATTTTTCTTGTGTTGTAAGGAAGTAACATAGCAGCTGCAAATTTTGTTCATTGTAGTTTCAGGGGGACTCCCCAGTCTAAAATTATAGTTTCAATCCAAAACAAAGAGTTGTGAAAAATTTCTTAGCATAAGCTACCACGCTCAAATTTTCTTACACGATAAGTTTTGACACTCGGAAAAATAATACTTGCGGCTTTATACCGTTTTTTCAAACTTTTGATTTTTCTCAAAAACTAGCATCCCAAATTTGGGTTGATAGGTTCAACGGAAATCACAGGTTGAGTGAACGTTTTGTGCATAAACTGCTGCTCCGAGTTTTACATACAAAAAAATTATGATTCTCGAAAATGTCAAAATTTTCATTTGTGGACGGTTTCTTGGAAATTTTTCGGTTTTTCTCAATGCCTACAATCCCAAATCTGGGTTTTTGGTTTCAACGAAAATGACAGGTTGAGTGGGTTGAGTGAATCTCTTCTGCATTAGCGGCTACGCTTAAATGTTTTACACATAAAGAAATGATTCTCGAGAAAGTCATTTTTTTTGACAGTTTTTTGGAATTTTTTTTTACTGTTCTCAAATAAAATCCTGCAAAATCTGATATCAAGGGTTTAACCAAAATATTAGAATTTTTGAAGCAAACTTAAAGAACTGGCTACGCACAGTTTTTTTTAGAAAAAGTTATAGCCTTCAAAAAATTCAAAGTTTTCAAACTTGACCGTTTTTGGAATTTTTCTGATTTTTCTGGAAACCAATCTGCCAATTCTTAGGTTTAGTGTTCAATAGAGAAATTCGATTTTGGGAATCCTCTCTGCTCCAGCGGCCGCAACTTATTTTCTGCAGAAAAAAATTAATGAATTTCAGAAAAACAATTTTTTTAATTGATTGTTTTTGAAAAGTTTTTGACTTTTCTCAAAACTACCCTATCAAATCGAGATGAAGGGTTCAAACAAAAAAAAACGGTTGCAACAACGTTCTTGCAGAAGCGGCTAAAGCAAAAAAAAATGTTTTATCTTCTAAATATCTCAAAAAATTTTACTCATTTAACTTATTTTAGTAGGGATCAGTATTTCATCCCGCATCAGTACAAATTCAAAAAAAATCAAACACGTACCTCCAGCTTTAGCTGTGCCCCTAGTTATTTTTTATCGAGACTTACAAAAAATTTGAATCACCTAGTTTTTTTCGACGTTCGTTTCTCATTTTTCTCGACTGCTTATATATTTTATTTTGTGTTGTATCGCTCCGCTTCTACCTCTGAGTCAAATTTTGTTTCGAAAAAAATTCAATTGACTTTTAATCAATTATAACCATGGCTCAACAGAAAAGAGGGAAACAGTTCTAATGCGGAACTTCAACTTCACTTTCTTCTGAAACGTTGCTCAGTTTAGCGCTGAACAGTTCAAATAATAAACCCTTTAATGATTAAACTTATTGACAATTGCAGTTTACATTATTTTGCTTGAGTTTCTGATTGCTTGAGAAAAAACTACCGTGAAAGGAATTTCATTTAAGAAACTTCATCACACGATTCAATTTTTCGTGAACAAACTGCAATTGGTTTGTTGCACCGATTGTGAAAAAAATAAATTGAATCAGTAAATTTCTTGTTTACTAAACAACAGTTTGATTACAAGGATGGAATACTTTGGCTCGAACGACAAATCAAGCCTTCAAATAGCAAAAGAAGAAATAACAGATCCAAAGTTCTGGAGAAAAGTAATTTACGAGTTCTTCGGAACATTCCTGTTAGTTTTTGCCGGTCTGCTCAGCGTCATTTGTAGTCAAAACACAAGCGACGATGCACAAGGGAAGCAAATTGATAGTCTGGTTTCGCCTGCATTGACATTTGGGGGGGGTGTTGGCTATTTTAGTGGCACTAATCGGACCTGTATCTGGATGTTATCTTAATCCTGCTGTTACTATTTCCATGTTATTAATCAGACGCTGCAGCATAGTACAATTGCTGTTTTATCTACCAGCTCAACTAACAGGTTTTCTTCACTTTACTTTAAACCCGAACCAGGAAAGACTTTTCGTGAAGAAAGAAAACGGCGAAAAGTGGGCGTTTAGGCTTTTCGAAATGTTTGAATGTTTCCATAAAAAGAATTTGAACTTGTTCAACTGTTCCCAAAAAATTGTTTTTTCCATGAAGTATCGCGAGTTTTTTTTGCTGTAAACACGCATTTGCTCTCTATTAACAGGATCAATCGCGGCATCTGGTCTAGCTTACTGGACTGGACCAGATGATTGGGTTGAGCAAACAAATCTGGGGGCAACGAGACTGGCTCCAGGTGTCAGTTGGACCAAAGGCTTGGTTATAGAGTTTGTTGCAACGTGTTTCCTGATTCTAGTTGTGATGGTAGTCTCAAAACCAGAGCCAGATAAGTTTGAGGCATGCAGCACTGACTGGAAAATGCTATAAGCTCATTTAAGAAATACGAAGACACACACGAAGATAATTAACTTTTAGCTCAAAACTTTACAATGAGAACTGCACTAGAGTACAAACATCAACTTTTTCACCCTCTAAAAAGTTTTTTTTTCTAAAAACCATTTTTGGATAATTTTTAGGCAAAAAGGAAGAAAAACTTTTCAGCTACCATAAAAAAAACAATTTTCATTTTTAAGTACTTACCACATTTTTCTGGGTCTAAAATTACCATCAGTTTTAACCACCGGAAGTTAGTTCTCCAGCAAAGGAACTTTTTCTTCAGAATAAACTAAGAAAAATAGTTCTTCAGAAGACTTGAAACGTCCTCAGTGAGAGCATTGAACCGCAAATGGTTTAAACTGGCATTTTTAAACGCATAATAATTTGGTAACTCCTTGAAACCAATTTTTGAGAGTTTAGCAGAGCGTAGCTGAAAAAATAAACTAGTTTTGGGTCCACGTGAAAAAAGATATTGTTGAAAATTTTATGTCTAAGTGTTGATGAAACTAATTGTTCGTAAAAGAAGAAAAATTCGATCCTCTAGTTTTGCAAAATAAAGTTGCAAAAACCTCACCCGGGTTGAAATCTCTCCGTTAATTATCGTTTTTCTATAGTATCTCAGTGATTGTTGTTTTCCAGCGCTGGTTTATTTGTAATTCAAAATTTTTTTGCTTACCTAAACCCGCGATATTTCAGAGCTATTTCAGTAATGGTTCCGTAGAAAGTTATCGCTAAAACTTTGAATCATTCTAGTAGCTTTCAAATGAAAGAGTAGTATATGTTGGATGAATTCAGCCCGGGGGAAGGGGGTGTATTAACATAGGCTATAGAGTATCCGGTCATCACCCTATGTATTAACATTGGCTATAGATTTCCCAATGTATTAAGATACCAGGTTTCAGATGGTAAGTTTCAGATGTTAAGTTTTTTTGGCGCCCGAATTTCCCATGTATAGTGTATAGATTTCCCTATGTATTAGAAATTCATTGTAGGGAATTAAGAACTCATTATGATAGGGAATAGGATTCCTAATGTATTAAGATGCTAAGGTTTCAGATGATAAAATGGTACCCGAATTTTTTGGCGCTCGATTTTGCCAATGTTGCAGATTCTAAATATTTTCTTAATCGAAAAACAATATATTGTTAACGCAAACGTAGCGTTTAAAAAGAATTTTTGAAAAAAAAATTAATTACAGAGAAAACCTATTAATTCACAGCATCGTATACAATTTTACTACATAAGCTTTTACAAATTTAGAGGTTTAGTATGTATTCCATCCCATTCAACTTCCTGCTTAGGGTAAAAATAGCTCAGTCCTTTTTTAGTTTGTTCATAAGGTGCGACTGAATGGTTAATCGTTTTAAATCCTCTATTTGTTGACTTCAAATTCACTGCCTCATCCAAAACTTGTCAATATTTTGCCATCGGGCCATCTCCAGAGTCTTCTAATGCGGTTGTTTAGTCCTTTACTGCTAAATTTATACTTTTGACGTTTACTATCATAACAGCAATAGGTTTTACGGCACAGGCATAACATTTCGGTGCATCTGAACTCCTCCTCGAACAATCCTGGTTCTCTATTGTCATGTTTCTTATGTTGAGAGCAACAAGTACGGGGGAAAAAATTGTTTTTCGCATCTGCTCTGAAATCGTCTCGACAGTCCTTGCTTCGCTTTTCAGTCCATTCTGCTCGCTTGCTGGGAAAGATACATTCATCTAAACCTTCTTCTGTCAGAGCCAAATAGAGGGAATCTGTATCCGTTTCGAAATATTCGAATTTGTTGACATCGCAAAATTTACAAAATTTATCGAAAAAGTTACAATACAGCTCCAAAATTCTCAACTTGGCATACTGTAGTATAAAGAATCCTACTGTGATTGGTTCACAATGCTCTATAGTGGATTTAACAAGCTCCACTTCATACAAATCTTTTGCCACGATATTAAGTCTCTTGAAGAATTGGTTATTGATAGCTTTATGGGTTTTTTGTCTCCAAGATATTTTTTTATTGTATGTTTTGATCTGTCCATTATTTGATAGCCGTAGGAAGTATTTCATAGAAGATTCATTGTTTCGACTACTACGCCAGATAATGGATTTTCATCGCCGGCTCGCCTAGCATCAACAACAAACTGAACAAAACTGTTGAATACTTTACGCGGTGTGTATTGTACGAATCGATGAGTTTTTGTACACTGTAGACCAAGATCCAAGTAAAAGTTGAAAAGTGATGTGATAGGTTTTCCGCTGGTTAACTTGAAGCTCGATATCAACATCCGTTGCAGTTGTTTTAACAAATCGTTTTTTTCCGCCTATATTTTCAGATATTCCCCAATATCGTTTCTGGTAAGATCAATATTTTCGAAAATAGGTAGGAAATTGGAAAATTTTGCTTTGAGCTCATCTGGAACACTCAGATCGCATTGTACGTACCCAAACATTGTTTAATTTTTAATGTTTTGTTCTAGTGATTTGAAGGAAAAGTGAGTTCTAACGTGATTTTTTACGTCTACATTGTTTTTAAATTGATCCCACCAACTACACTCCCATATTTCTTTTATTGGAAATCTTTTCTCTCGAATGTAATCTTTTCGAGGCTCATCTATTTCTCTTTTCTTGGTTCCTTGTTTGATATCATCATCAGTTAGGCTCGGTCTACCTTCTTCACAAGGGCAAAAAAGGAAATAACGGCCCATTGCTTTAAAGAGAGTCTTACAATGGTTGCAATAACCATCAACCCTAAAGCAATCAATTTTTTTCTGCATTCCTGTAGTGTAGTAACTCTCAATTTTGCATTCAGGTCTGGTTGCTTGAAAGTATGACATGACCAAATTTTCAAACGTTCAAACTCGATTTTGCCTAGCCTTGAAATTTTGTGTTTCTTCATTGTAGTCCCATCTCGTTTACAAACCTGTGGGCATATCCTGACACATAGAATAAGGGTAGAGTTGACAAGCATCAATACCAACGACTGATTTACACAAGTTGTTTGATTTTCGAATAAAGGTTTCGTGTGCTACTGCTTTCATTGTGAAATCAATTGAGGGACCACAGATATTTGCTAAATTAGGTAGTGTGCAGCCGAGCTTTAAAATGTCTATCCCTTTGTCATGATGAAATTCAATCAATTTCTTCATGGCTTCAAGGGTAGAAACAACATCCTTGTTGTTATACCACTGTAGAAAATCGTAGTCATCTTTTCCTGTTCCCAGACAGATTTATGGTAGTTGTATTTTTTCAATCCCGTAGGTGGTTTTGTTTTGAGCCCGAGTTTTTTCAAGGCTTGCTCTTTAGTTAATCCAGTGTTGAGAATTTTCTGATAATCGTCAGACTCTTTATCGAGAGGGTTGCTATTCTTCAGTTTGCTGTAGAAGTCATCATACGACGTTATTTGTTGTTCATCAAGCTTGTTGGGAGCTTCAGAAAAGAGTCTAAAGTAGTAGCTCCACCCAAAAACTTCATAATGTCTAGAAGCTGAACATCTCCAAATTTGAAGGAAACCGAGTCGTTTGCTTTCTTGATAACTGAAGGTTCAATTTCTTTGTCATTGATAAGGTAGGGAATGAGGTATGATTTAATCAGGTTTATATCATACCGACCACTGTTGAATCTAAATACTGGCAGAGTTTTGGTATACCTCTCTTAATGTTGCATCAAATCAATCAATTGATTGTTTTGAATCCTGAGAAAATGAGTGGATGTATCTGTTTCTTCCTCTTCCTCCATACGATCGCCTTCGTACTCGCTTGCTTGACTCTTACTGAAACTTCTTCGTTCATTAAGGATGCTGAGAATCGTGTGTAGCCGCTTTTTGATGTTATTTTCAGTTTCGAGAAATTTTGATTGCAATTCAGCTTTTTTTTTCCAAGTCCAAGTTTGCCACAAAGCCAATAATGAGGAATTTTGGATCTTTGTCACATAAAAATATGGGTTTATTAAGCAAATTGGATGAGATTGACACTGATATTGGTTCATGCTTCCCAATCCATGTTATACTTTCTGTCGATTTTAGTTCTTCGCATGGCACGCAATATGACTCAAAGTCAAAAGTGGCAACATTTTTGAATAAGGTTTGTTCTTTGGTGTACTCAATATTGAAACCATCCAGTTTTACCAGACAACGTCTCTCGTATTGTGTAAACATTTTTGGGGTAAAGGTTTTGGTAAAGGTTTCGGTATTTGCATCGTAGAAAATGCTTGTTGAAATTTTAAGATAGATTGAAAAATGTATCCCAAGTTCGGCATAGGAAGCATTTGAAGAAGTTGTCGATGTTATTGAGGTAAAAAAATGTGGTTGTTGTATCGTAGAAGTTTAATTGTATTCTCGTATTTACCGATACTTCTCCGAGCTAATTCACCCACAAAATCTCCATCTTCAATGTCGATATTGTAGATAAAGATGTTTTTCTCTACTACATCTTCAACTATTGGTAGATTATCCATCAAAACTCCACGAAACTTTTTTTCGGATCACAATTCAAATTTTCAAGAAAAGATTAAAAAATCAAAAAGATGGATGTTTCAAGATTAGTTGTTCCCTGTAAATGAACTGCAAGCGCTCGAAACAAACTCAAATTGTCATTGTATGAATGTTGCGTGAGCGCATCCGAAATCCAACATGGTTATTCCTCAGAAGTGGTTCTGGACATCTGGAACATCCCATGGGTACGTTTTTCAGTAGGGCGGCAAAAATGGTCACATGAGTGATCAGCTTGAATTGCCATTTCGTATTTTGTCTCTCTTGTGTACAAACTTCAATGATATCTTGCTTATTGACCTTGTTCTGTATAATCGTCAAGTCTGCTTTAGTACAAAGCAGTAAAGATTTATCAAAGAGTGTTTTATTTTCATGAGCGTATAAATAACGATATTTGCCGGTTTCTATAATACATAACACAAATCCCAAGGCAATTTTGATTTTTGCTGCACAATCAAGTTTTTCCAAGACTTGATATAGTTTTTCATTAACTAGATTAGGATCTAGTTTTGAAGTTTGAAATTGAACACCTTGTGGCGTCCATTTTCCATCTCGGTATATGTCAAGAGGTGTTAACAGGTATTCAACTCATCTCGTAGCTGATCACTATCCTCCTCGTTTTCCGAGATTTTATTCAAATTAGCAACAGAATTACTCGTTTCCTCACTTTCAACCCGTGATCTTTCTTGCGATGTTGTTGATGGGAATAGTAGCTCGGAAATTTTTTCTCACATTATACACAATTTGTTGACTTTGGGGTTGACTTTACGTGCTTCTTGCTCGTATGGAAATTCATTTCTCGCTGGTTGTAAGTATAATAATTACATTGCGAACAAAAAATAAATGCGCGCACTCAACTCTTGCGATGTCAAGCCGCATTGGCTCTACTGTACTCTTTACCAGCGTCCTCGCATTTCTATTCTCATTCCTGTTGAGTGCTAGCATCTGAAAAAACAGTTGGAGATTTAGCTTGTAGCAGAATTAGATAAAAGTAACTGGTACCTATAAATTTGGGAGATTTAAAAAGTCCCAAAAAATTATTAGATTTTTTTTGCTTGCCTTGAATTGATGAAAATTTTTGAAAAAAGTTTCAAGTAGTTATACAAAGTTTAGAGCGATTGCTTTCAACGTAATAGAAAATCAGAATGATATGAGTTTTATTTATTTTTGCTTAGAGAAAATCAATCAATTAGAATTGAGTATTATTTTAGTAACACTGTTTAATGGAAATCAACCAATCAGAATCCAGAATTTTCTAAAAGTGAAATGTTTATCATTTTTTAAAAACTTTAATCATTATTTGAAAAATGTCTATCAAAAAACATTTGAATTTCCTCGAGTTATTTTACAAGAAAAAAGGAAAAGTTCTAACTGGTTTTCTCTTTGATGAAATAGATATTGACTCTTACTTTTTTCAAAAGTTTTTGGGCGTTTTTTTTGTACAAAACAGAGTTATCCGACTAAGCAAAGGTCTTTTTAGAGAAACTTACTCAATCAATGAGTTTATTTTTGATCCACATATTGCGTATCAAAGCCTTAAACTTACGGCTGAATTACACTTCACAAGGAAAGAAATTTTGTTTATTCTCGAAAATTTGAAGTTAATCAGAAAGTCGTACAATAATATATGAAAAACTCTTCTTATCTCCTACCCGATACCCAAATTTATAAAAAAATCCCCAGCGAAGTTCTTTATTCCTTCATTTCTTTAGGGATTCTAAAAGTTCAAAACCTTGCTTGATTACGTTTGGAATCAGATTTCCAGATGTTTGCTTCAAAAAATTCATCGACTTTGAGTTATTCTCCCAAATTTAGATCAAAGTCAAAGAACTTGACTATCTACTCAAAAATCAGCAATTTCTCATTGATAACATACACAAAATTCAACTAACTTGATGAAAAAATTTTTGGAAATGCTACTTGTTTGCTATTCTTTTGTTACTTATATCGGCAATATTTCTTATTTTTACAGCAATTAACTTTTGGTCATTTATTTTTGCGATTGTTTTTGTGTATATTTTTACTTATTTGGAAGATTTAAACCCTTAAATAGCAAATTTCTTCTGATTGGATTCAACTACCAGAACACAAATGAACATTTTTGTGATTGGAAACGACAATGCGTAAAATGGAGCTTTGTTTCCGATTGGACAGGACTTTTATCCAAATATTCCATATAAAGAAGCTGAACTCTGATTAGACACGACTACAATCCAAATCAGGAAAATCAATTCTGATTGGTTAACCCCACACATTCGAGTTGAAGATACTCCTATCTCCTAACTAAAAATCAGTTTATTTTCAACTAAACTACCGTTAACTACCTCCTCTCTCACCTCTAAATACCCTAATTTCAACTTTTATTCCGTCAACTACCCCCTCACAGCTTTAAATTAATTTTGTTTTTACTCTTTAACTCAACTTATTGCTCAAAACGATCTTCTCATTGTAAAACAGCAACCTCATGTACTCTGTAGAAACTTTGCCTGATCTAGTACAAATTCAAGTGCGAGAAACAGTCTCTGGAGTTTTTCTGGCACGAATGGACATCCCAATCTAAGTCTGGCACATGGTGGAAGTGATGCGAAGGGATTTCAACGAGCATCATATGACACAAGTACCCATGGCAGAGAACCAACTTGAAGAAATGCAAATGGTGGAGGAAGTTTCTGAGCATGTGGGAATGAACTACCCGAGATTCCTGACTCAAGACTTGTGTCTCAACCAGCCGACGACTTCCTCTTTCCTTGGGAGGAAGCAGAATCAGCCGATAACCCCATCACAATAGATGAAGATGAGGGTTTCTCAGAAACAATGACCCCTCAAAACACCCCTCCACAACAACCACAAGAGATGGAACCTCGTCCAGCTCTGCGTTCTATAGAGAACCTCCAGAAGTCTTCTGCTGCTCGACAGCTCTTTGATTAAATAATTTTGTAAAAAATTGTTGTTTAGTATTAACTTCGTTTTTTGTAATTAATTAATTTCTTCATTTTCATTTAAATAATGATAATAGATGAGAAGTTCAGGGTAAATGATTGAAAAACAATTAGAAATTAATTTAGCACTACGAAATCGCACACATGTTAAAAAACTTGATTGATTTTTGCACATATTATAGAAAAACATTGGAAAAATTGTAGACAAGTAAAAAATTACCTAATGGTTTTTTTATATCTTGTCAAAAAACTCACACATTTTTAGCATTTTGTAGAAAAAATTGAAACACTTTTCGCATTTTATCGAAACATGTAAAACACTTTTCACATCTTGTCAAAAAAATTGAAGCACTTTTCACATTTTGTTGAAAAGAGTGAAACACTTTTCGCGTTTTGTCAAAAAAATTGAAACACTTTTCGCACCTTGTCAAAAAAAAGAAACACTTTTTACATTTTGTTCAAAAAGCGAAAATTTTTTCGCATTTGTAGAAAAAAGTGAAACACTTTTCACATAGGCTTGAAAAAATCGAAACTCTTTTCGTAATCTGTTCAAAAAAGATGAACCAAAATTTGCAGTTTGTCAAAAAAATTGAAATACTTTTTGCGTTTTGTTGAAAAAAATTGAAACACTTTCAGCATCTTACCAAAATAAATCATTACAATTTTTCTTGCACAGTTAATTACTAGTCTTTATGAAATTTTTGTTCAAAATTTAATCCTTTCGAAAACTATTTTTTGCATGTCCGTTGATCAGAAACAATAGAAAACCAATGTATTAACATAGGAAATAGCAATAAAAATCATTATAGAAGTATTCTAAGAAATAAGTCAACATGTTTTTTACATTGAAATTTTGCATTTTTCGCCCTATGACAATAAAATTAGAATTTTACATTATTTTTGAAAAAACTAAGAAAAAACATACATTTTACCAAAAAAAATCTTAGATTTTTCAGCATCTTGCAAAAACCTCTTAAGAGAGTTTTTAGTACTCGTAAAGAAAACTATCTCTCTTTATATGTTAAAAACTGTTCAAGCTGGAAAAAAAAATAATTTTGACAAGATTCTTTTAACAAATATTCAATCATCATAAAAAAAAATATTCGAAAAAAAACCAATTCGAGGGTCTGACATGATTCTCTACAGAGCTAAGACGGCGTCTTGTGAAATATTTAGGTAATAAAAAAGGTAATTCCACTTAAAAAAAGGACGTCATTACAATTTTTTTTATATAAAACATTACAATTTGTAGAAAATTTCTACCAGAGAAGTTGACGTCCTTATTCATAAACTTCCTTAATCTTCTAACTTTTGTAATCTACAGAAAATATCCTAAAATTTTATAAGAAGTCATTACACATTAACTTCTAGGTTTTTCTGGATCTTCTAAATTCTAGAATTATCCATTTAAAATTTAACCAATCAGAATTCCGAAACTAACTGTAAAGTGAGGAGATTGATGAAAAACTTTGTGAATTTTAATTATTTGCTAGTTTTTTAAATCTAAATAAAGATACTCAACCAAGGTTGTAATTATTAGGAACAGTTTTCCAGGAAATTTTTCCTTTTTAAAAAACCTTTCGAAATTAGTTTCAGGACAACAAAAAATCTTTTTCTTCAAAAACCTTTAAAAACAATTAAAGTCAACCAAGTGTTGCAAAATTTTTGAATGAGTTCAGATATTTTTTGAGAAATTCAACAAAATCTACAGCTGAAAAAAAATAAATTTCATTTCATTTGAAACACTTCTACAGTTCAGTTCATTCTATCAACATGAATAGAACTCTTAAAAGAAACTGAAATCTATCTCAAATTTTGAAATCAATCATAACAGAAAGGACGAGTTACTGCATCCAGTTTGAAATTGGTACCGAAACTGTCAAGATTCTCAAATTTAATAAAGTCTCCCAGACTAGTGAGCAAATTATCATAGATCTTTCAGAATAAAGAGAACTCGAGAGTAAAAGAAATAGAGAATTTAGAAAAGAACTGGCAATGTCTAGTCACCTTCGAGAAAAAAGCACGGGTATTCATATGATTCAAATGGAAAAAATTTTGATGAAGTTGTGGATCTGGGTTACGGAAATAGCTTTCATTTGCTTACAAGTGAACATTTACTACAAATGACAATTTTTGGAAAATGGTTGAAATTGACATCTTCTACAGAGATCCGAAGAAGTGTTTCATTCCCTTAGGAATTTACCTAGTTGATTGGCAAAAAATTGAAACAATTCGTGATACAAGGTACAAGAAAGAAAAATTGAAGGTTCAACAGGATAACTTAGCTCTGTTTAGAAGAAAAATGGTGTGGCACATGAAGAAGAAAGTGACAAAGAACTCGAAAATTAACTCAATTTTTGTCTTTTTACACATAGTTTCAGGTTTCCCATTTGTTTGTAAATTGGTTTATATTTTTATCTGAACTAAGTGTTTCTGCACCAAAGCTTAGTTTTTATAAACTTATCAGGGCAAACTACTAAGAAAACATTGTGAGACAGTTGATTATTTTATCACAAAACTTACATAATCACTATTCACAGAACCATGACAATCAATAAAACAATCAATAATCTTCAACAAATCAGACTCATATTTTAAATTTTGAATTTTTTGAGTTTGTCCTGAAACTCTGAACCATGAGGTTGCTTGAAAATTTTTGTCTAGAACTTAAATAATGTCTCTCAATTTTTTTTCCGAATTAGTCGTTTCTTTGCAATACTAGGTATCTTTTTGGCTCCTTTCCATCGTAATTTATGTTGAACTGCTCAATTAAGCTGGTTGAACACTTCTCAGCTTGATGTAACAGTACTTGAATGGAATCTGTGTTTGAACAAAGCGTAGAGACAATCAATTTGCTGATTAATATAAATTTATTTATCTAATCTCTGCAAAACCTGGTTAAAAGAAGTTCCTATTAAAACCAAATGGAACTTAAAATTCTCCAAAGAACATAAAGAATTGTGGGTAGACACACAATAATCTTGGTTTACTAAGAGCTTGACACATAGCACCTGCCATTGGGAAAAATGATTTTTGCAGAAAATTGTGGATTTTTATAGGAGAAGTAACGCCTACACACTTTCCATATAGGGAAAACTCATATAAAACCTTCCATATTTGGTACTACTTCCATATATGGAAATTGCGATTACTCATATTGTTTACTTCCCTTTTCATTTTATCTCAAAATCATTTCTCTCATTTCTCCTCATCTGATCAGTTTACTCTTCAAAAATGTACTCAAGAAAAGACACTAGTCACAATTATATTGAATTCTCAGTAAATCAAACAAAAATTTGGAGATTTGTTTGATTCCAAAAATCCTACAAAGAAAAAATTTATTTTGAGCCGTGCTTTCAACTACTAAAAACTAATGATTTAGGACAGTTTGAAAAATCCCTACAAGTCTATCTTGGTGAAAAAGAAAGAAAAGCAATTTCGGCAATTAGAAGTTTCGTTATTCACAATGCTGAAAACCTTGGACTCATTCCTATATTGGAACTCACTTCTGACAAGGAGTCAACTATGGATCAGGAGCTTGCCAACTGCAACAAAAAGTATGACATAGCAACTTACAATAGAAGACAAGTTTGTGTCACGATCAAGAAGTACAATGTTAACAAACCTCCCTACATTCAGATTCGACTCTTCACTGCAAAAGAGAATGAAGCAATGAAACAAGTTCCCTATGTCAACTAAACTTTGAACAAATTCAAAGAACTTTCCCAAATTTTGGGAGACTTTATGTTTGTTGACAATTGCAAGCCTCAGTATTGCTTTGTTATGTTTTGCATGTTTGGTAATTGAAATATTATTGGTTCAAAACTACTTTTTCTCACTGAAAAGTATATTATGAGCTATTATATCTGAGGAAAAGTCGAATAAAACATACAATTTAATCAAAATTGACATAAAACATTGACCTAGTTTCAGTTAGTTTTTCAAGTATTGCATAAGAAATTGCAGAAAAATGTATTAAATTTTTTTTTTCTTCTAAATTTAGGTAAACTTTGTCTATTTGAACAAAATTACAAACAAGAAGGTTGATGAAAAACTTTTTAATATTTTTTGAATTTCTGTGTTTAGTTGATTGTTTTCAGTTTTTTTGCCATTGTTTGAGTTTTTGATTGGCTACATCAATTTCTAAACGATGGAAAAAGTTTTTTTGGTGATTACAAAATAAACTAAAAGTGATAAAACAATTCGAGTTTTTTAAGTTTCTTTGTTTATTTAAGTAAAAACGTTTTTATCAAAAGCGTTTTCAGTGTCTGAAATGGACATTCATCAGATTTTAAAATTGAGCTACTGCAAAAAACTACAAGAAGAGTGGACAGATGACGTTGATGGAGATTGTATTAGTTTTAACTTGTACAGAAACACAGAAAGTTCAATGATTTTGTTAGAAAGACGGAGAGGAGATTACAAAAAAGAAGAGTACTGCCAGATTTATCAACAATGTTTTTATTTAGAAGATTTAACTCAGATTGAGTAGTCTATCAGTAAAAAACAAAACAACGGAAGAATCTATGAAACAAAAATTGGAGACAAGGAACATTATTTTGATTACTGTTTTGAACTTGAAACAAATACAAAGTCTAGATTTGTCAGAATATCTTTTAATCATTTATCCAAGTTTAAAAAATTTACCGTTGTTTATATTACAATATACCAAAAAGAAAACAGTAAAATTGTATATCTTGGTAATTTCTTTTTTCATTGATCGAAATTTCCAAATTCGAAATGAGTATCGAAACAATAATATAAACCAGACAAGTAAATTATCTCACTTTGATTTCAAATTTATATGTCAGTTATGTTAGAAAAATTCAGTAAAATTGATTGATTGGGAAGTTTCATAAACATAGTTTTGTTCTGGTCTATAAAATATTTTAAAATCTGTGAATACTTCATTCTGTTGGTTGATACCACAGTTATTACTGTGAAGGAAAGCTTGATTCTGATTGTTTGGAATCAAAAAAGACAAACTTTTCCTAATAAATAAAGCTGGATTCTGATTGGTGGAATTTTAAGAAGACAAAATTTTCGTTGTAAGTAATGCTCGATTCTGATTGGTTGATATCAGAAAAGATAAAAGTTTCCTTATAATTATTGCTCGATTCTGATTGGCTGATAGCAAAACTTTTGAAAACTCCATGGTTAGATTGGATGAATTTTATTTCAGTTAGGCTAAATAGCATATTCACTCTGATATTTTTTTTCACGTTAAGAACAATTGTTTAAGAAATTTGCTGTTTTTTTTAATTTTATTAATTTTTTGAGGCTATTCAACTTTTTTTTTTAAATTTGGGACATTCTAAATCTCCCATTTATTCTTTCACTACTTATTGAGATGCCGTCACCGAATATAAACGAAAAAGTTGCATGTCTTGTAAGTGGCAGAGAATACACACATAAAGATTCGTCAAGTCATCGTAGAACCCGCGGAGTTTTAAAGTGTTCGAACTGTAACTTTTATACTCATTGCAGCGAGGAACTCACCAATTATTTCAAGAAAAAGCATTTTCAAAATAAAGTTAAATTATGTGCTCAGCACTATCGAAACACACTCCGAGAGAAGTTAAAGTTATTATTTTTTTATTAAAAACATATAAAATTTTTACTGAATCTGAAGTTCAACGAAAATAATTTTGAAAAATTCAAGTAAAAATTCTTGTTTTTCCATCACAATTCTTGATCTATCAATTTTTTTTTATTCAAAGGTTCTGATTGATGATAAAACCAGCAACAATCCAGTTAAAATTGTTGTGAAATTTTCAATGGAAATAGATCCAAAAATCTTTAGTTTATAGTAAAAACTCAATTTTCGGCAAGCTTGAGAAGATTTTTTTGCAATAATTATGTAGAAGTATATAACATACGCTAATAAGTATTTAAAAATTTGTGAAAAAAATGTAAAAAAACTAGGTATTTATGAAACATCGACTAAATGTTTTGTCTTTTTAGCATTTAGAAGTTTTCCTTGTTTAGTGCTTGTAAAAGTGTTCATAGAGTAGTGCAATTTTCAGCAGATAATGGAGTTGATTATTTCAAAATTATGTTACTGTTTTTTGACGATTTCAGAAAAAAAATTGAGAATTGACCGAGAAAAATTGAAAAAAATATGTTTTTGCTTACTTGTGAAAATTTCAACTTAAGAAAATATATGATTCTAAACCAAAACTTTACTCCAGTATAGAAATTCAGATTTGAAACATGAACATACAGTTATTAGGTTGAGAAAATCACTTGAAGATTTTTAGCAAAGGATTTATGGTATTAATTTTGCATCGGATCATTGAGCAATCGTTGAAATGATACATTTTTCCAACAAAAATATTGTTCAAATAGGATTAAGTTGTAAGATAGTAGATGAAGCAGAAACTGAAAAAATTCTAAATTGTGCTAGAAACTCAATTTCTTTCACTAGTGGTTTGAGATAATTATACTAAAATTTAACATAATTTGAGAAAAACCCAACATAAAAACTCTCAAAGATCTAAATTTATGTGTAATTTACTAAAATAATTGTTATCATTTGATATATTAAGTAATTTTTTCTGATAATTCAGATGTTTTGAGGATACTTCTTGTAAAAAAAGCTCAACAACGACTTCTTTCGGAAGATGATATAGGAATCAGAAACCAAAAAAATTGCTATCAAAATCTGCATTTCATTATTTTGGATAAAAAACAAATAAAAAATGATATAGAAATAATTGTAGAGAAAATAAAATGGAGCTCGCTGAAAATTTCTAAACAAATTGATACTTAAGCAGAACCAGATGTAAGATCTCTGAATTTTATGAAATTTAACATGAAAAGATTCTAAAAGAACCACAGTAAAAATTTTGTTCTGGTTAGCTTCAATTTTTTTAAATTAGAAAATTTAGTTAGAACTATAGCTTTTTGCGCATTTTATTTTGATTAATAAAATATTCATTGTTACAGTTTGTCCCTTAATTCTTCTTTAAAATTGATTTTTTTGTAACGCGCTTTTTTAGAATTTTTAGATGTTGCAGACAATAAGAATTAGGTTCCCTTGCGTAATTCTGGAGGTTTTCAGATTTAACCAATAGAGCTGCTTTTAATTTGTTCTAGAAACTCAACGTAAAAATATATCTTCATATTCTCAATTTTTACATGTGTTTTTGATTGCTTTAACTAGCCCTGATTTTTTCTCACATAGACATTTTTGAGAAACCTTTCGACAAAAATCAAGAATAAAAAGCAATTTGATAATTATTTTGCAAAAAAAGTGATAATTAAAGATCTCAAAAACTGTCTTTTTGCTTAAATAGTTTACTGTAACAAATGAACAAGGGAACTCAAAGGAAGATATGTACAATTTACGTCGTAATAATCAGACGATATCAGTTCTAATTTCATTTCTGCCTGCAATTTATTCGTTCAATTGATACTATTTTCCTCCTAAGTTCTCCAGTTCTAACCAAAATTTCTTGCAAAGTGGGTTCAAAAGCAAAAACATGTATAAAGCAGAAAAAAAGAATAACCGTAAGACAAAGAACATTTCTACAGAGAAATCATGAAAACTATGTTTTAAAAGCAACAGAGAGATAATCATCAGTTATGAAGAAGAATTTGTTGAATTTAATCAAATATCCAATACATTTTTTTATAAAAATTTACCTCAATTTAGTCAATTTTAGCAGTAAATTGTTCATATCAACATGAAAAAAAATTTCTCATGTTGATGAGAAATTTTTGTACAAATTTGGGTTACTCATTGAGAAAAAACTGAGAAAGAGTTGAATCACGGAGTTTCATCTAAAAATTTTAAAGAATACTGCGCTTATTGTTCATTTGGATTGAAAATTTTTAGAATTGAGATTTTTATTTAAACTCTCCCTAAAATGGACAAAAAACCAGTTAACTACCCAAATAAAAGGTTGAAAATGGAAAAGTTTTGGATAGATTTGATTAATTTGTACTTTACTTTCACGAAAATTAAAACTATTTCACTATTTCAAAATTGATTCAGCTATTATGAAGTTTATATATTCAGAGCATTGGTAATTATGGTAAACTTTATCGTATTTCAATTTTTTGAGAGAAAATTGAGGAAAAATCCATATTTTTGTTCAAATTTTTGTATCATTGTCTCAACATGAATCATTGTCTCAACTTTTGCAATAATTTTTCCAAAAACCTTGGCTTCCTTGAAATTTTAGTAGGTTTCAGCATTGTTTCAAAAAATAAGTTTGTCTAATAATGAGTTATTAGGTCGAACCATAACAAATCTTATCGTGTTTTGAAGTTTTTTTTACAAATTTTTGATAAAAAATCCAAGTTTTTGCCCATCTTACCATTGACTTACATTGAACCAAAAAAAAACATAATACTTTTCTATCAAAATCTTCACCTATACTCACCAATTACATAACGCGTACTGGGAGTTTTGCGAAAAAACTAGACATTTCCACACAAAGTCAAAAAAAGACCTTTTTTCTTACCATTTTCTTATCATCACACTGAAACCTTACCAATCACTATCTTAATACATTGGGAAACATATTCTCTATCCTAATGAGTCCTTAATTCCCTAAGCTGAATCCTTATACATAGGGAAATCTATATACTATCTTAAAACATGGTAAGATCGGGCGCCAAACGTTTTTTTTGAAACTTACAATCTGAAACCTTACCATCTTAATTAGGAAACTTATTCCCTATCTTAATACATAGAGAATCTTTTCCCTATCTTAATGAGTTCTTAAATCCCTACAATGAATTTCTAATACATAGGGAAATCTAAGCACTGTACATAGGAAATTCGGGCGCCAAAAAAACTTACCATCTGAAACTTAAAATCAGAAACCTGCTATCTTAATACATTGGGAAACCTATTCCCTGTCTTAATACATTGGGAAATCTATAGCCTATAATAATACATAGGGTGATGACCGGATACTCTATGGCCTATGTTATTACATGGCGGTCATCACCCCCCCCTCCCCCGGGCTGAATTCATCCAACATATACTACTTGAAAGTGTGACATGATAAACTTTTAACTTATGTAGTGTTATGACTTTGTGGTGCAGAGGTAGCATACATATCTTATAAGCAGATGGTTGCGGGAGCGAACCACGTTAGATCACATTTTTTGCTCATTTTGATAGTTTTTATTGCTGTTTCATCACTGAATGTCAGACAAATTAGCAATAACCTGCCAATAAAATTTGCTATTGTGGCGATGAATATCGATAACTCATTAATAGTGATCGCTGTTTTTCGCTTTTTTATTGCTAATTTTCAATGTAATCTCAACCCGGGTAATGATAGTTCAGAGTTCTGCAATTTTTCTAATTTTAACCGTTCGAGTATCTTACTTTTTGTAAATTTGAAGAAATCAGACCAACATCATTTGTGAAACTTTCCCAAAAAACAATGAACAAAATCTCAAAAAGTTCTCGTTTAAAATTTCTGATCATGATATTAGATTAATAATTTGAAAATAAATCATGTTTTCAAACGTGGAGGACTACGCTTAAAAAGGTTTCCTTAACATGACTGTTTTGTAAGTTGAGCCTTCAAAAAACAAAAAAACAAGGATAGCCCGTTTCTGTGCAAGTAGCACAGATTGTTCCGACCATGGTCTTTAGAAAACAACGGGTCAGTAAAGTTTTTTCCCAAATTAATGTAGTTTTTTCTGCTTGGTGTGGTAAAAAATTCTGACGTAAAAATATAATTTAGGCTCATCAGACAGTTAATTTTTTGTAGAAAACAGACTAGAAAAAAAAATGAATTTGAATTTTTTTTTGAATTTTCAAGTTTTTGATTCGGAATTAGACCAAAAATTAAAAACTTCAAACCAGTTTTTCTCGACACTGTGAAAAAAAATCAAAATTTCGAATCACGACAAAAAGTGCTTCTATATGATATATCACTCAACCCAGTCCGATAATTATCTGTGGTACCTGATTTTGCGTGGAAACAAAAAACTAAAACCCTTCCGAATATAAAGTTCCTTCCCGTTTTTCAAATGGTCGGAACAACAAAGCACTTTTTGGAAGAAAATGTTAAGTCCACGATAGATTCAATCCCGCATTTAATTGTGTTTTTAGTAAAATTCATCTCGACAAAAATGTTCATCTCAAGATTATTTGGCAAGTCTAAAATATTTGAAACATGAACCAGTTTCAGGTTTATCAATTCAATATTAACAAAAAAATTTTAAAAAATTGCTACAGCGCTGAATTAAATACCGGAAATTTTTTTAAAAATGGGTAGTTGAAACTTTCACTAAAATGGATTAACATTAAAAACGGAAAAAAAAGTTAGGTAGAACTTTGCCGGATTTTGAGGAAAATAAATGAGCGGCCCTCCTATATAGACAAACGAAATTACAGACAAGGATAATCTCTAAAATTGCACTTATTGTTTGAAAATGGCTTTGGAAAAAAATTGGTGTTTTACATATAGTTGTTAACCTTTGTAAAACACAAATTTTTTTGTTGATATAGAAAACATACGTTAATACAAAATTAAGGAGACTAAGCTCATCTCAAACTGGTCTGTATAGGAGGCTTCGCTTTGATTTAAATTGCTCATAGTTGATCTTGTGATTGACTATAAAGAGTTTAAAATGAATAATTTTGGTTCCCATTTTTACATTTTAGGTCCCATTTTTGCAAAATAATTTGCACCATACAAAATCTGGTAAAATTCAAAGCTAATCTTTACTCTAGTTTATTAATGTGAGCCAGGTTACCCAATTTGAGAAAAATGCGTTTTAAATTTTTCAGTTTTAATAGCGTTGTCCGGGATTTTTTTTTACATCAGCGCTCTCTAATCTGTTGTATGTTTCAAGGGCCTCGGAAGGAAAGAGAGTTACAATCAGTAACTCTCTTTCCTTCCGAAATAAATCTCCTATATTCTATTTTGACTACCTCAGGGAAAGCTCGGATAAGCCAAGTGAGGCATCAGATTAGAGCCGTTTCAGTTATGATTTGGATTTAAAAATAATTCTTTGAAAAAATTTCTCTTTTTCACGACTTTTTAGGCGCATTTCGCTTTAATTCAGATTCAATTCATCAATAAACGTTTTTTTGCTTGAAAATATATGAATTGCTGCGGACTCACAATTGCATTTTTGAAATTCCCAAAAACATTTTCTTGAAATTACAAAAAACTTTGTATTAAAAATAGTCGATTTTTTATTAAGTCTTTTGGTCGGGGCAATAACGGTGGCTTAAGCATTCTGCGCTGCTTTCAAAGCAACCGGCTCTTCTGTACTCGATTTTTGCTCTAGTTTGAGTTAGGAGTCATAAGTGATAGTGAGTTAAGTTTCAGGGTTCTCCTGCCATGACAATTGGATTGACAATTACAGTCTGCATTCTCTTTTCGGGGCCCTTAACTGGAGGAAGTTTCAACCCCGCCCTATCTTTCGGACCAGAATTAATTCTACTAGACTTCCCAAAATATCACTGGATCTACTGGCTTGGGCCCATTGGAGGTGGACTCTGGGCTGTGATTTTATATTATCTGGCTAATCATGAAGTGTTTACAAGAGAAATTGAAACTAAAAGACTTCAAGGTGTTTCTGAAGCTTCGTCGTATGTCAATTGACATGTGTGATGTAATACACAATACCCATGAAATATAGTCAATGTTGATATTATCTTTTGTTGATTTTATTTTTCAATTCAAGCCAATGGTTTTATTTTATAAAATAGCGCCCGCGTTGAGGTGCTCGACTTATGTTTCGGCTTTGAAAGTCCAGCACTTGCAGTTTTGCGACTGAAACTCCGCGGTCGAGAAGCAATTTAAAGTCGAGAACAAAGTCAAAGCATACCCGATTTCGGCTGAGAGAGTCGAAACATTGGTCGAGCACAGTCGAAACATAGGTCAAGCGTGGTCAAAATGAGTGATGACCTTTTGGCTATACTCATAGAGTAATTTCAGATACGGTACACCGTCTGCTCGTCACGCTATCTTGTTTTCGGCCGGATAGATTCGTGCAACTTCTTAGTCTAATACCAATCTTAATCTTACTCTTATATCTCCTAGTCTCAATAGATCTAGTGTACACCGGTTTATGCGAGTTAGTTCCAGAATGAGAACAACTGTATTCTAAGCTTAATTCAAATTGTTCTCGTGTTGAAACTACAAGTAATTTCAACACTTACAAACAAGTGGGTTGTTAGTTTGATGGAGTATGATTGGTTAGTATTCAATATTTTATAGAGATAAAATATCAGAATAATATCCAATAATAATTTCCAGTTTAGATCTGGTTCCTCCCATCCGGGGTTTAGAGAGTTTTAGTTTTTTCAATGTTCTATTGTAGTGGACGATGGATGATGGTATTTTTGTTTTAGAGATTGCGAGCATATTCTTTTTTCTGGTTCTGAGGAAGAGTTGTTATCACGATTGTTTCGGGAGATCGTATTCTGAATTCTGATCGGTTGTGATGAGTGTTGATTTGGTTGATTTTAGAGAATAGCAATGGTCTAATCACATTCGGGAGTGGCATGTAGTTTGACTTTGGATGCAGCGCCTGGTGACTTGGATCTGTACGTATACTTGAACATCAAGATGGCCACTGTTCGGTTGCAATGGGTTTCCTTTGCTGCGATGCCAGGTCGTAAAAAAAATCCGTTGAGATTAGTGACTGTAGGCAGCATGTCAGGTGGGTTTTGCCATTCCGTAGTTGGAGTTCGATTGGGTTGTCAAGTTTTTTGCTGCTCGTCTCTGGGCTGTATATTATTTATATACTACATTGAATTATTTACATTTATAAATCTTTGTTAATCTTGTTTTTTAGTCATGATCTTGTATTGTTTTTTTTTACCGCGAAAGCGTTATTGTTTAGTTCGGTTATTTTTAAGAGCTACTCACACTTGAGTAACTCTCGTCAAAAATCGAGTTTTGGCTCACAAAGCGTGGATGTAGTACAGTGGGTGAGGCCAGCTATAGAGCATGCTCAGGACGTCCTCTCTGTCAGGTTAGGCCAGGAGTGAGGGTATAAATTCAAGCTCTTTTTTTTGGAGGGTCCTGTTTGAGTTCAACTTTTTGTGCCTTTTTTTGATTACTGGTTTGTTCTTTTGATGTCTTAGTTGTGTCTTTTTCTCAAAAATCAAATTGTTTGTTTTGGGTTTGTCTTTCGACTTTTTGGTGTTTTGTTATTTTGTGTTCAGACTTGAAAGTAGTCTTCAAAAGAATAATTTATCCAGTTCTAAGCTGGAGTTAATCCAGTTTGGGCACCGTGGTTTTCTTTTCTTAGTCATGCTGTTAGATTGTGGTTTGTAGTGTTTTGTAAGCTTGCGTTGGTTAGTTTGGTTTATAATATAATTCCTTTCCAACCGGGTTAAAGGAAAGTTTGAAACTTGTTTAAACTGGTTAAAGTTGTTATCAGTGGAAGTTAAAACTTAAATTATTAATTTAAACAATTCCTCGTGGGCAATCTACGTAATTGTGGATAGAACTTGTGGGCGAGTGAATATTTAAACTATAAAGAAGCGTCTTTGAAAAGGTTTTTAAATTTATAGGCAACTTTTTATAATTTACTACTTTGAAATTATTAAGTTCACTGCTTGATTTGGGGGTCATAATTATCAATTTATTTTCAATTGTAAGGATATTTACTGCATTGGTAAAACATTTAAATATCAATTTATTGCTTTGTAATGGAGAATTTTACTGCTTCATTTATTGAAATTGGTTAAGAGAAATTTATGAATCTAGAAAAAAGTTTTCTGTTTTTAATTTCGTTTTCTTTTTTGTAGATGATTGATGATCGTCCCATGAAGATTATAGAAAAAAAGAAAACATTCACAAAGAATGGTTAGTTTTTTTGAATTTATCAGTAAATGATTTATTTCATATTACCTATTCGTCGATGAAAAATCCATGGGGAAAACGTCGTGGATGATGTCTGATGATAACAGTAACTTAGCTAGCAAACGAATGGTGTATTTAGACTAAAGAAGTGGCTAAAGCAAGTCGAGTGCTTTGATGATATTGTGCTCTTCAGTGTTAGGTGAGAGTTCATAGGGTGTGTTTTGAATAAGGTTATAAAATTTATGATTATATCGAGTCTTATATATGAATTCTAGGATTGGTATTTCAACGGGCTGTAGGAATTCCTGTGGGACGATTAGTGGGCGGGATTCGTCTACGTTGAGGAACTTGGTTAAGGGACAGAATATATAAATCTGGGTGATGGGATCGTAATTGCGGAGGATGCCTTGAAGGTTAGTGTCTTTAAAACTATAAGTGAACTTAAGAACAAATGGAGAGGTGTATTTAAAGTTAATGTATTGATATCTATGGTGAAGTTGTCGTGCTGGTGTATTATGAGTGTAATGATGTTGGATGAACTGATAATAAGTGTAAGTGTGTGTTTATTTAGTTCGTAACATGAAGTCGTGTGAACAGTGCAAATCACATTCTTTGGGGGTGAGGAAAAGAAAGGCTAGTGAAACGTGGTTAAATGATTAAAGTATGAAACATACGCATGAATATCACGCAGTGCTTTTGAAATGATGTGGTCATATTTTTTTATCTAAAATGTTGAGGGTGAAAACGTATGGTGTTTTAATGAAAAATTTCTCTGTTAGTTGTGGATTAGCAAATTGGTCGTCGATTAGAAAGATGTCTTCGTTAGGTAGTATATTGTTATGATCGTAGTGGTCGATAAAATATTCATTAGTTTTGGGTGCGGTGAATTTGATTAGTGATTGTTTATATCTTATCTGTAGGAATTGTTTTTGGGTTAGTGCTCTTGTTTGGGTTAGTGCTGAGGTAGAGTTGAGTGCTGCATTGTTAATTGTCATGGGGGTGTTATATAAAGTAATGATAGTGGATTAGTAAAGTGATAGACTGATGTCCATGAAAGTGTAGGGTATACTTTGTGCCATTAACATAATTAGGGTTTTCGTCATTTGGGTCTGAATGAAAATAAGTGTACTGGTGGAAAAAGGGTAAACACATTTGGATCAATTCTTTTGTGTTAGTGTGAAGCGGATGATTGACAAATGTTGTGGATGTTCCTAGGTTGGAGGGAACTGGAGTATTAGAGATTTTTTTTTTAAAGTTCGGTAGGCCCGGTTTGTACTGGAGGATGGGGTTGATGAAGAAATTGGGTTTTTCGAAGGGTTATAATGTGAAGAGGGAGTTGGGGTTGATGGGCTGGATGGTTATATGGTTATATAGATTGTGAGAGTTGGTGAATGGTTAGTTTTTGAGGTTGCTGTAATTGTTGTTGGTGTGTGATAAAGTTATCAAGCTCGTGGGATAACTGTGTATTTACAGAGCTGTTGTTGTCGGAAGGCTCATTGGTCAAGGTGGAATATATGGGTGTTACATTGAAAATAGAAGAGGGAGGGGAAGGGGGTTCAATTTTGACTTGGGAGTGAATTGGCTGAAAGGAAGGTTGGAAAAATGTAGATGAGCTGGGTTCAGAGTTGGCGAATTCGTCGGGGGTCTCGATATCGGAGTTATTAAATTTGGAGATGGTGTTGTATACAGTTGTGTTTGAATTAGTGTCTGAATCCATGCTGGATGAAGTGTTATCATGAGTTGATTGAGGTGGAGGGAAATCAAAAAGTGGGATGATGGGGAGGTTGCTTTGGAAGTTGGCTGGGTAGGAAAATGAGCGATGGAGTGATCCAACTTGGCGGCTCATCGTGGGCTGAAAAGATGGTTGTTCTGAGAACGAAAGTTAGTGGTATGAGGTTGTTCTATCATTTACTCGTAAGTATGTTCTATATTGGGTTGTTGGGTTATTATGTGTTGAATTGGGCTTTGTGGATAATTAGATTTTGAAATTATGAGGTCTGTCAAGGCTATATTTCTGAAAATTCGTGGTAATAATGATAGTTTTGGTTTAGGTTTTGCAATTGTGTGCCGTAGGCGTTGTATTTCTATTGTTTTGTGAATCGTCATATGTGTTCGGTGTTGTTGATAGCTTGGTATTGTATTCTTTTATTTGAGCGTCCAAAATTATTTTGTTTATTGATGTAGAGACTATTCCAAAAAATCCTGCTAAAAGTATGCGTGCTACGCTTCTTTGTTTGTTTGCTTGTGTGTGTATTGCGCATGTATTGTAGATTCCTTTTAATAGAGAACAAAGAAATCCAAGAAAGTTAAACATTGCGTATAATATAGTCAATCTTTCTAAGATGTAGTAAGGCCATCCTAGAAAGGCAAGAAATTCGTTTTTCAAATTTACAAAACTAAAAGTATTTACTGGTGATATACTTTGTGGTCTGTATTTTTTGCCATTTAAGTAAATGTAACCTTTTATATCTTTAAAATATCCGCTGTAATCTTGTGCGTAGATGTTTGCAAGCTTGCTGTTTCTGCAGGTTTGCGTAGGTTTTTATCTAAAGATGGTCGTTGTATAGTGTCCTTTTTTCTAAATTGTTGCGTACATATGTGATGTTGAACGTCGGATTCAGAGTATATGCCGATCGATTGTAAATCGATGTTTGGATTGCGGGCAATAGCTCTAATGCTTTCTGGTGAAAACGTTTTTAGCGATTGCATAAGTGTAGGATATGGTGTAAGAAGGTAGTATTTATCTTCGTCAGCGATTAATTGCACAACATTCTGGATATTTTTGATCCCCATGGGACTGCTGTATCCCAAAAACAAGTTCTTTGGGAAAGTGTATCAATAAAATTTACTTTATGTTTGTAGAATATTGGGATTCTTTTATAATATCTTTTGTCTTCAAAAACATATTAAGATGATATTTTTGGTACAAGTGTAATACCATAATATGTTTCCTTCGTAATCAATAAAATTTGATTTATTACCTGAGAGTAAATATCCTTCAAAGGGATTTTAAGTGCTGCTAGTGCAAATGATTGTAAAATTTGTGTTCTTTCAAGTTCGCATAATTGATGTAGTCTTTCAAGCTCTGTTAAAGACATTTCTTGAAAGATTCAACTCATTGTATAGTCTAATTTCATGTCAAGGTGTATGTCACTGAGTGCTGTTCATTAGTGATAGTTCTTGTAAACGTGTACTGTCTGTGTCTTGCGGTTTTATTTTTCCACCAATGTTTCTTGTGTTTTTAGGAGGTTTACTGGGATATATGAATTTTCGTCACTGGTTGAGTGATGTATTGCCATTGGATGTTTGATTGATTTTCCTGTGTTCCTGTCGAAACCTTGTTCGTATTCGACAAGAATTTCTGAGTGTTGTGTTTTGTGAAGCGGTTTGCTATATTTACATGCATGACCATTTCTGGGTATATTTCGAAACGTGTCAATATATTTTCTATAATTATGAATGTTATTCATTTTAAAATTAATTTGTCTGATTTGATCAGGGTTTACGTCTTCATAAATGATTGATTCAATAAAAAAGGTTTTTGGTGAATTTTTATCATTCTAGCATGTATCTTTGGGAATATAAACAATTTTTGCTTGTTTTGGTGTAGTAGATTGGCAGTATCTTTGATCGTTTTTGCAAGGGAGTCTGATTCATTGATAAATTATAGCGTCATCTTTTAAATCTCGGGGTATTTGTACTTTTTCAAGTTGCATTTTCCAATCAAAAAACATTATTTTTTTCTATCCTTTTTTCTTAGTGTCGACTTTACAATCTGAGGGTGTGTTTATTCCAATGTGTGGCATCCAATTTTTATCATGGAGATCGTAAATTAATCTTCCATGTGCTCCGCGGAAGGGAAATTTGTCGTCTAGTTTTATATGACCTGGGCATCTTTCAAGTTCAGCTTGATGTGCAGAGTCTGGAAAAACTTGAAAGTGTACCATTTTTCTGATTGTGCCTTTGTTTGATGTAATTTTTAATCGTTTAAGTTAATTTTCACAACCTTCAGCGCTGAGATGTAATAGTCTTTCAATTTTACTTTGGTAGAAAAATTCAGCGCTGAGATGTAATAGTCTTTCAATTTTACTTTGGTAGAGAAATTTTACTTTGGTGCTGTTCATTAGTGATAGTTCTTGTAAACGTGTACTGTCTGTGTCTTGTGGTTTTATTTTTCCACCAATGTTTCTTGTGTTTTTTAGGAGGTTTACTGGGATATATGAATTTTCGTCACTGGTTGAGTGATGTATTGCCATTGGATGTTTGATTGATTTTCCTGTGTTCCTGTTGAAACCTTGTTCGTATTCGACAAGAATTTCTGAGTGTTGTGTTTTGTGAAGCGGTTTGCTATAGTTACATGCATGACCATTTCTGGGTATATTTCGAAACGTGTCAATATATTTTCTATAATTATGAATGTTTTTCATTTTAAAATTAATTTTTCTGATTTGATCAGGGTTTACGTCTTCATAAATGATTGATTCAATAAAATGTTTTTGGTGAATTTTTATCATTCTAGCATGTATCTTTGGGAATATAAACAATTTTTGCTTGTTTTGGTGTAGTAGATTGGCAGTATCTTTGATCGTTTTTGCAAGGGAGTCTGATTCATTGATAAATTATAGCGTCATCTTTTAAATCTCGGGGTATTTGTACTTTTTCAAGTTGCATTTTCCAATCAAAAAACATTATTTCTTTCTATCCTTTATTCTTAGTGTCGACTTTACAATCTGAGGGTGTGTTTATTCCAATGTGTGGCATCCAATTTTTATCATGGAGATCGTAAGTGAATCTTCCATGTGCTCCGCGGAAGGGAAATTTGTCGTCTAGTTTTATACGACCTTGGCATCTTTCAAGTTCAGCTTGATGTGCAGAGTCTGGAAAAACTTGAAAGTGTACCATTTTTCTGATTGTGCCTTTGTTTGATGTGATTTTTAATCGCTTAAGTTCATTTTCACAACCGTCAGCGCTGAGATGTAATAGTCTTTCAATTTTACTTTGGTAGAAAAATTCATGATCTTGTCTATTTGTTATTTCCGTTAGAGACTTGAGAAGAATGTACCCTCTTTTCGGAAAATGTTGCTGTGATTTTATATCCTGTTAGTGTTGTAGCTCGTGCTTTTGAGTAAAGTGTAGTTATTATGTTTGTTGTTTCAATTGATTGTGGTTCGAATTCGCCTTGAGTGACTTGATTTCTTGCATTTTTATGTAATGTTTTTTATTCATTTTCTTCACAGTCATAGTGTGTGACTAGTAAATCCTGGGGTCCTGTTTGGGGGAAGGATTGTTATGTTCGGGCTTTGAGAAATTGAGAAAGCGAAGGGTCTGGAAAATTAGTATCTTTAGAAGATACATGTGTATGATAGTCCTGAGTAGGATTATAAAAAGTGATATATCCAATTGTCTTTTTTGTGTATCTATCGTATTTGCGGATGATTTCTGTGGCTAAAATGGGGGAGGTAAAGATTGAGCTGTTAACTTCGGGCGGCGGGGGGGGGGGGGGCTAGGGATAAGGGATGGTGAATTATTTTATTTAGTCTTGTTGTGACTTCAAATTTTAGTGTCAAATTATCCTGTGTAACTATTTGTATGTTATGTTCTTGTATATCTTTGTGGATATCTTGTCGACATTGTAATCTGTTTAGTACCCAGTTGTGTAATTTGCTACTTTCGTGATGTTGTCCAAATATTGGAGGGGGAGTTCCAACCTAATCTTAGGTGTATTTTAATTATTGATTTAACTCTATATCTAGCGTCGAGATTTGTAGGAAATATTGTAGGAAATGGTGTTTGTGAGATTTGAGTTATGGAAGGTGTTGATGGGAGTGGAAGAGTTTCTGGTAGTGACAAAGTTGTGTCAGATGATCGTTCACTAAATTTGGTTTGCCTTGAGTTTAAGCTTGTGTCACCCAAAATGGGCGATGTTCTGTAGTGGCTGGGTGATTAAAAGGATTTTCTTGGATTTGTTCAGATATAGGGGTTGAACCTAATTAATCTCATGGGATGTTTGATGTGTTTTGTTGTGATGGGGTCTGGGGAGTACTTTGAATTGTACTACTGGAGAGGTCTATAGGGTTTGCTATTGGTGAATGAGGTATGTTAAATTGAACTCTGGGGGTTTGCAAATTTCTATTTCGTCTTGGATGTATAATTTCTCTGTTTATTTCGAGCGTGTTTTGGTTTTGACTTTGGTGTCTTGCTCTATTAAGATCTAGAGAGGGGGGTATATATTGTATACTGGTTCGTATTGTGGTTCGCTTAGAGATGCTTGGCCAATTACTGGTTCTAGTGGTTCGGACAAGCGTGCGTGTCTCTCTTCAAATGAGTATGGATTGTCTTGAAAAGAGATGCGTGTTGGTGATTGGGGAATATTTGTTTGACTATTTGTTGGTGTTGTTGGAGGTTTCTGGGACGTTGTTGGTGGGGACTGGTGTGGGGGTTGTTGATTAGCAATTTGGAAAATTTTGAAAAATTATTTATTTATGAAGACTTTTTGTGTTTTTTGTAATATTTTTGAATGAAAAGGATTAAAAGTACTGTTGCTAATGCGAAGGTTAGAACAGCTTTTTTTATACATTTGCAAATTGTCGTTTTGAGGGATGTGGAAAATGTGAGAAATATTATAAAAAAATGAAAAACAGCTGTTCTACTGAATAGGTGTTGGAACATTTAGATAGTTATTTGAAATATCGTACCTGAAGAAGTGGGCAATGATTTTGGCTAGGGAATAAAAAATGATGAAAAAAATGCAAAAAAATTTCAGGAGGAGAATAAATATTTCTAATATATCGGATATTAAGATTATACAAAGTTTGAAAAAACTTGAAAGGATTGAAAAAAGGTTTGAAAGAATATTTTGAAATTTTCTGACTGTTCGAGAAAGAAGCATTTGAAGAAATTACTCATTTCGTCGAACTAGTTTTTATTTTTTGAGGCTAAAATCGAGTGTGGTTGGATTATTTATTGGTTTTTTGATTTGGGTTGGATTTCGCCAATTTTTGAGTAAGGAAAATTTGGAGGGCTCTTAAGAGTCTTCCTGGTTTTGTTCTTATTTATGAGATGATTGGGGGTATCTAAGAGATATTCGTACTCTAGGCTAGGTGATCATGTCCGTTTTGTTCTTTAGGCTAATTTAATATTTTTGCCTGAGTGGTTTTTGAGATCTACGTTGGGACAATATTGTTGATCTTTGTTCTACTTGATAGGGGAGGTTTGTAATATTGAGACTTTGTTTATTTCAGTTGTTAATGTTTAGCGGGTTGCTTATTTTTGACCTGGAGGTCCTTTAGTTATAGTTAGAGATTAGCTTGAAGGTGTTTGTCTGTCGGCTAAAGAAGTCGTGTCAAAAATGGTGATGTTTCGGAAAAGGTTCTGATTGGCTGAATTTGAACTAGTTTGTTCAAGTGCTTTTCAGCATGATTTTTGAGAAAATGTTCGGGTTATGAAAAGATCTTCAAGAGGCAAAATTGTTAATTATTAGAAAGTTGTTTCTGAAATTCAACTTTCTTTAATATTTTAAATTGTGGGATGAATTTTTTGTAATCTTTGCGTGGCTGATTTCGAAGTCGCGATGATTGTCTATGTGGAAATTTTTCTTTTTGATCTGGTGGTAGAATTTTTTCTTCTAATTTTTTAATTTTTTTTCCTGTTTGAGTTATCTTTTTGTTATCTAAATTTTTTAATGTTTGTTTGTGAACTTCTCTTTTATTTTTATCTAATGGTTTTGGGATAGGAATCATATCATTGCTTTGATTTTGTTCGTGATCTGAATTTTTTTGAATAACTTTAAGCCCTGTAAAGGAGTATAATTGAGTCAGTTGGCGAAGAGCGTATTCTTTCGGATAATAAGTTAAAAGAATGTTTGTTGTTGAACAATTTCTTTTTTGTTGAGTTCTATAAGTTTGTATGTTACATCAGTGGGTTTATCAATTATTTGATATGGTCCTTTTCGGAGTGGTTGTAAATTTTTAGAAGTTCCTTTTTGTGTTGTAAAATTTGGAATCAAAACGTAAGTTCCGATTTTTAAGTTTGTAGCTGGGGTAAATCGAGAAATTATTTGGGAAATAATATTTTGTCTTTTTTTATAATTTTTTCGATAGATTTCGTTGTGTTTTTTATCTCTGTTTAAAATCCATTCGGTGTTTGTACCGGAAGTTAATTTTGAAATTTGTGGTAGGTGAAAGTGATCTTCATCGTGGGTATGTAGTGGTAGTTTAAAGCATATTGATTCTTTAGTGGGTTGACAATAACCTTGTAAATTTTTTGTAGAATTTGCTGTGAACAGTATAGGTTTCCGTGGTTTTTGATTGAAAACCATTTCATTGGGTGATAGTCCTCAAGTTGTTGTGATCTGTGAGTTATAAGATAATGGGAATAGTTTTACATCTGTTGACCATTCAGTATATCGTGTGTCATTTCCGTTAATAATACATCTAAGATATTCCTGTAATGAAAGGTTCATGCCTTCGACTGATCCATTAGTTGAAGGAGCGTGAGATGTACGTGGCTTGTGCTTAATATTATATAAGTGGTATAGCGTAATGATTTCGTTGTTTATGAATTCAGTGACATTGTCTGTAACAAGGATTTCGGGTAAACCGAATTTTGCTATCCAGTGTTCATAAAGTGTTGTATATGCATAATAAGCATTACAATGGGGTACTGGGTTAAGTTCTACGTAGTGTGTGAATGCATCGGCTATGACCATTATATATGAGTTTCCTTCTGAGGATGGTGATATTGGTCCTTTTGTATCGAATGAAATTCTGTGGTTGAAGTATAGACTTTGTCATTTAAAATCTTGTTTCTCTGCAATTTGTTTTTGGTTTGGCTACGGTTTGCTTAATTGACATGTTATGCAATCATTGCATAATATTTTTATCCAAATTGGTGCGTTTGGAAAGCAAAAATTTTGGGTGAAATTTCAGTAAGTTTTCTCTGATCTTGAATGTCCATTAGTGTGTAAAGAGTGAGAGGTTTGAAAAGCTATAAGCATCATACTTATAGGTAGGCAGGGTACTTTGATATCAGATGTTTGGTATTCTAAAATAACTGTGTTTTTGTTGATAGAGGTAATATTAAATTTTTTGAAATATCTAAGAAGGGTTTTATTTCCTAGAATGGTGATATCGGCTTTAATTGGCTTGGTTTCATACTTGTGTCAAGTATTTAATTGTCTAATGACTGGGTCAAAATTTTTCCTTTTATTAGGAGAGAAATCTTTTCAATTTCTGTTTTTGATAGAGGTATTGTATCTCGAGGGTCATGGAGGTTAAAAAATGGTTTATTGTATATTTTGAGCCATTATTTGGTGAGCCTGATAAATTTACATTATCAGTTAAGTTTTCTTCTCTATTAAAGGGATTATATCTGTTTTGTAAAATCTTTTTTGATTGGTTTTTGCTGTGTGTTGTTATAAAAATTTGAAGAATATGGTATCGGTTCAAATGTAGATTTTCCTAGCAAATCTACTTCTTAGTGATTGTTTTGACAATCTAAATATAGTGGAGAGTGTGGTAGATTATTAATTTGTGATTGGTCTATGTCAGTTTTTACTGCATATTTGCATTTTAATCTTGGTGAAGTTTCATCTTGTGCAAGGAAAAATTTAATATTTTGTGGTATTTCAACTGTTGTTTTTCTTGTTAACAATTCAGTTGGTGTATTTCTACTGAGAGTATTGGGTAGAGCGTGGTTTTTTTTCCTGCTGTCCAAACTATATGTAAGTTTGGGAATTTAATTAAAATTGGTTGAATTTTAAAAACTCTATGGTTTGGGTTTGATTTTTGTGTAAATGGAAAAATTATTGGTTTATGATCTGTAAAAAAATCTGTTGGATAATTAGATCCAAGTATTAAAAATTCATATTCTGTAAGTCTATATATTATGGCTATGCATTCTCTCATAAGAGTAGAGAATCTAAGTTCAGCTTGTGTGAATAGTCTAGAGTTTGCTGAAATGAGGTTCATTTTATTTGTTCCATTGTGAGATTTTAAATAATGCTGCGCCGATGCCAAAGTTAGAGACGTAGCACATGGCATAAAATGGTTCGTCGGGATCTTGAATAGTACTTGAAAATTGTTCAGTGAGAACAATTTTTATTTCCTCAAATCGTTTCTGATGTTCTGTTGTCCATTCAAAGTTATTTTGTTTTCTAATGATGTTGTAGAATGGTCTTAAGTATAACTGCATTTTATATACGTATTTACTTAAGAAGTTTAACCTTCCAAGAAATTCTTGTACTTTCTTTTTATTTGAATATGATTGGAGTTTTTGGATTGCAGTTATGCGAGCTTTTAATGGAATTATAGTAACTCTTTTTTAATATGTCCAAGGAATTTTACTTGTATTAGAAAAAATCGTGATTTATCCGGAGCTGCTTTCATGTTTTCTTGTAATAATATCTGATGATATTTTTCTAAGACAATGAACATTTCGTCTTTTGTTTGTGATTGCATAAAAACATTGAATGCTGAGTTTGCGTTTACTCATGAATGCGTTTACTCATTGAATGCGTTTGAATGCGTTTACATTGAATGCGTTTACTCATGAATGCTGAGAATGCTTCTAGTCCAATGGAAACTCCATAGAATAATCTGTTGAGTTCGTATTGTTGATTTCCAATAACGAATTGTGTTAATTGGGATTGTTCGTCTAACGGGATTTGATTGTATGCACTCTTCATATCTGCTGTTGTGAAATAATTACCGTTTTTTTGTGAGAATTACTTGACTTGGTTCAATAGGCCAATTACATTTAGGTTCATCAATCAGTGAATTGAGGTATCTTGCATCTAGAATTATCTTTAATGATTCTCCTTTTGCTAAAATGATAACGGGGTTTATAAAGGTGTTACTTTTTGGCTGTTCTTCTTTATTTATTGGAGAAATGATTTCATATTGTTTTAGTATTTCAAGAAATCAGTTAATTTTGTCTTGTAAAAGAATTGGGACTTTAATTGCTCGTTGTTTGTTGAAAACTGCATCAGGTTTGGAGGTAAATCTAGTGAAGAATTTACTTTTCCAACGTCAAATTTAGATGATGCGGAAACGTTCGGGTATTTCAATATTAGGTCAGCTAATTGTTCAAACTCTTGTTGTGTTATCTGAGAGTGTTGAAACTTGAACATTGTTAAGAATTCTTGTTCTTCCGTGTGTTTTGATATTTGAAGTGTTGGTTTAAAATAGGTTGTTTTTGTGAAATAATCTGTGTTTCGTTTTTCATTACTAAATATTTTATTAATTGAAAATTCTTTGTTAAGAAATGTTGATTGACTAATATCTAATAGTTGTAAAGAATTATTTACTCTATACGCTATTTCCTTTGTGGGAGAAAATGTTGCGTTAGTTTCACAATAACCTAATAGTCCTAGAAGTGAGGTTATGTTATACGGAGATTTGTTATATACATGTAAAGAAATCATATCTGAGTTTGAGTCTTTCATGTATTCGATAGATGAAATGGTTACTCGGAAAAATTTATGAATTGGTCTGAATTCAAGGTCAGACATATAGAGATGTTGTTTGATTGTTCTTTATCATATTGGTGAACTTGTTTGATTGGAAAGTTATACACATTTCCTGATAGTGGTTTCAGGTGTTTTCGTTCCTGATTGTATATGGGTTAAAATTTAGTTTCGGGTGTAGAATTTTTATTTCATACCAAGTGAGAATGTTGATAATATATGGTACTGCTCCGGAATCTATTAAAAAATCTATTTCAAGGTCTGGTGTTTGAAGTTCTTTGCATTTTTGACTTTCTAAAAGAAGTGGGATTGTCCAGATTTTTTCTTTTGGTAATTGCGGTTCTTTAGGTATATTTTGATAAATGTTATTTGTGCTTAAGCATTCTGTGGTTTTTTCGTCTGTTAGTTCTTCTATTTTTTTCTATTGTTTTGTTATTGTTTATAGGTCTTGTATAATAATTTAAAAGAAATTGATCATGATTTTGATAGATATGGGAATATATTGGTTGTTCGTATAAAATAGGTTTGTAGTCATTTTCAACATGTATCATGTTAATTGAAATTGCATTGTCTGTGTCATTGTCACTGTCTGTGATTTTGCAACTGATGTGATTTAATTGCAATTCTGTGCTTTCGTTATTCTCAATACCAGGGGGGTCTGGTTGAGTTTATTCAGTTGTTTGTACTTGATTTATTTGCCTTTGATGTTTTAGGTGTACTATTCCTATAATTTTAATACAAATTTTGATAACGTGTGTTATTCTTATGTGGCGACTGAAAGTAGTTTCTATGTATATTGTTATAACTTTAATTTTTGTTCGGTGAATTATCGCGTGATCT